>NW_008691867.1:61189-95017 GCF_000695815.1 Acanthisitta chloris
TGTGGGGGGAGGAAATCTTACGCCTCTTCAGAGGAGTCTTGGCAGGTGTAATCACAGGATTTGTGATTCATGTCCAATATCTGTGAGAAGAGCTGACATCTTAGGGCGAGTTGCAGATATTAAGGGGCTAAGTAAAACCTGCTTTTGATGTTTGTGGATTTCTGTCTGCTAGATCAAAAATGAAGTTGTTAATTCAGTTGATCAAACCACCAGTCCCTTTTTACACTCAAGTTACTGGGTTAAGTGATGTCTTAATCGGCTCAAATCTCTACCTTTTCCTTCTGCAAGGCACTGCATAACTTAGATCTGTAACATTAGTTTGTTTGGACGAACCTAATGCTGAATATAACTGCTAAAGGAGCTATAAAATTTGAGGTAGTAATTAAATGTAGTCCCATCAATATTTAATGATGAAACCTGACTGTTTCTTGTATGTGGAAGGTTTTCAGGTCTGGGACTACTGGTGCTATGAAATTTTAGCCTCTTCCTGTATTGGCATGTTGCATTTTCTAGTTGGTTTATTCTGTTGATATTCTCAGTGTGTCCATGATGGGTATCCTTTGCTTGAATTTGGAAGTAGCTGCGTGGCTGGGTCTGGTTCTGTATTACCGTGCTTTGTGCTGGAGTTACTCTGTTCATTTCTCTTTCTCTGACTTGTCCAAGCTTAGAGAATCTTCAGTGCCATAAGGAGGTAACTGAGAGAAGGGTTTTGGAGTCCATCTGCATTGCTGAAATTCAAATCCTCATGGGGCTCATTTCTTAGCAATGTTAAACTTGTCTAAGCTGTAACACGAGTTTTGCCTGCATTGAAGATTGCAGGATCTGGCCCTAAAACATCTGGGATGTTCAGCTGCACAAGGTCATAGAGGAAGGAAACACTTTTGACATGGAAATCACAGCAGGTGCTCAGATTCAGGGGTGTGTTACTTTTTCTGGGGATTCAGCTTTGGTGGAAGGCCAGCTCATCTGGCAGAGGAAACAAGGTGAAGGGGCCATGATGAGGTATGGGAGCAGTGACTCCAGAGTGTAAGGGACTGCATTTCAGTGGAAAGTGTTAGGGTTAAGAGTGCTAAAGTAGAGGGGATGTACAGAACAGTCTTGCAGGCTTTTCTTGAGAGAAAAGGTGTAAAACCCCAAATCCTGCTCCTGGGATGTTCTGCAGACTCACTGAAGCAAAAGAAAAACCTTGAAAAATGTAGGATTCAAGCAGTTCTGGCATCTTGTTCAGCAAGAGCAGCAGCATGAGGCAGTTGGGGACACAGAGCTGTGCACTGCAAACCTCTCTGTGCAGGGAGACCACAGTGTGGTCTTTGCTGGTGTGCCAGTGCCAGAAGCCTGTCCTGGAACCTACCAGTGCCACTGCCAAGGCAATGGGCTTGTTTGCCAGAGCAGGGCCAGACAGTTGCTGTGGGTGTTCATTGCACATTGGAATTTTAGAACAAATTGCTTATAGCATGCTTTTAAAGAAGAAGCGGCTAATACATGCCACTGCCTATTTAATGTAAAGCTTAAGGTATTCTGCGATATGACCAGTTTTTATTTTATGTTGATTTAAATTTTTTTAAAAACTTTAATGCTGTCAGATGATACATTATCCATACCTAGATGCCTGCTGTTCACTGTGCAGGTTATCTCCACTATGACAGCTCTGTATCTTCAATGTCAAATACCCTGTTCTTGAGTCAGAGTAGATTTACAGATTCTATTATACTTCTATTGAACAGCTCTTAATCTGGGCAGAGGAAAACATGCTGCAACCAGCACGTTTTATCCTTTGCCTTTAGTGTTCGAGCCCTTTTTGGCAGGGTTGGACATTGTATTACAAATAGTCCACCACCAGCTGTGTCTTGAACACTAAAAAAACCCATAACCCTGTAAATGCTGGAGGTAGTGGTTTCTGTCGCTCTCAAGCATACCTGAATGGGAATGAAAACTAGCACCAGCATTTATGGAAGGTCTTTGTCTGTGTAACCTGGATGTAGTAGTGTACATAGGTCAATTCATTCTGCTCTTCTGCCCTTTCCTGTATTACAACCTTCATGTAAAACAAGAGTTGTGGGTCTTAGTATAGAAGCTGTCTTCAGTCCCTTATTGTTTTGGCAGCTTTATTTTTGACATCACAGTTTTTTTAGTAATTGAAGATTATATGCGTGAAATAATGTAACTGCTCTGTGCATGAAAAATGACATTTGTTTTGCTTGTATGATTTTGCAGACAGTTACTGCATTATTTAGCCTCTTTTGAGCAGCGTAACACAGGATGCTGCCCTTGACCTGTAAGGACTAGCAATGGCATTGCTCTTTGTATGTAGCACCTTGTTATAATTAGAAGTGTTTCTTTTCTCTGTCAGTTGTAAACAATATAATATGAATTAGCATAAGTAGGAAGGAGCATTCCAGATACTCTAGGAGTATTATGAGTGTGACTTGTCCCTGTGGTGGGTTTTTTCTTCCCTCCTCCTTGCTCCTATCACTTAGCTTTCTCCCACCAGCTGCTCTGACCTTGTATCTACCTTGAGATTCATGCTCTTTACTACCTTTTTTTTCCAATTTATCCCTGCTGTTAGTGCTTTGAATGCCATTGGCTCAACACTGTGGTTATTCCTATGGCTCAGCAGTTCCACCTTGTTTCAGCTGCTGAAGTCTATCTCTCATCTGTCTCTGCTTTTTATTCATTAAAGAGAAAGAAAGGAAGAAGGTGAGTTTGAATCCATCACAGGGAAGTACACAATTTGATTTGATTCTGTCTGAGGAAGGGGAGGACTGTGGCTCTTCCTTATGTGCCAATGTAGGTCATGAAAATGAATAATCAGCTTACATATGTATCCACACGCTGCCAGGAAGTAATCCTGCTTAGCATCACTTTATGGGGTTTGGAGTCTTTCTGAACCTTCTAATCTCTGGTGGTATTTAAATAACGTGTTGTGATCACCGTTTGGCTTAATTCATGCAGAAAAGAGGGATTATACAGATGTATCAGCATGGAAATACGCATGTGCCTAGACACATACACGCACACGCAGAATGTATATATTCAACATGCAGAATAATTTCCATTTGCAGACTATGAGACATGCTGGGGCAGCTCTCTAGACAGGTGCTCTGGGATGGCTATGTGTCTGAGAAAGCTGAGATACTACAGTGGTGATTTGCCATGCTATTTTTAGATGGAAATTTTGTTCTAAAACTAGAAGAACTGCCATGATCATCCCATTTCTGCAAATAAAGCTCAGAAAGCATTTGCTACGTCGACGTTCAGGATGAGACAGGTGTGTTGTTTTTTTTCTCCCCAGTTAGCTGGATTGTTAGCCGAAGGGGGTCTGCCTTGCAGATTTGTGATTTGAAAATAGCTGTGAAAAGCTGCTTGGTGAGTCATGTGCAGAAGGCAACAGAAAATGTCTCAATCTACGGCATCCAGCACCTACACAACCTACTGCTGCCTCCCACATGCAGAAACCTTTTCTGCAAAGAACTGAACCCCAGGGAAATCTAGAAGTCCTGAAGGTACCACTGGCCAAGCCTTTTTTCAAGGAGAGGAGCTATTTGTGATGCTTCACCAAAGTCAGAGGGAGTGTTATTGGCCAGATTTCCTCCCTTGCTTGCCATCTCCAGTGGTGGAACTGTGAATACAAATGTTCCTCCTCCAGCTCCCCTGTGTTTGGAGCAACTATCTGTGTTCCCTCCGTCAGCTGTGGAGTGGATATAGGACATACCTCTCCGTACCTCTGGCTAAATACTTTCTGAGGAATTTACCCAGCACACACTTTGGACCCATGCTTAGAATGTAACAGTTGCTGTACTGAATTGAGCTGTAGTCCTGTCCTGACTTGCTCCAGTGATCAGTCACATAGCAGTAGCTGGAAACAGCATGCACAGGAGGTGCTGGTATCGACCTTGTCAGGCCTGGCTGGCAGTGTGTTACACACATACTGCCTTGTAGCCCCACATTCATCTTTGATGTAACTCACAGAAAAGGTGTGATTTTCATCGTCAGAGAGATGGACTTTGATCTAGCAAAGCGCATAAATGAGTAAATACATCCACCTCTTAATGGAACAAATGAAATTGCTTGAGCTTCAGCCCTTTCACTTGAGTACCACTGGCTCTGAAGGCAGCGTGCAGGTAGCACTCCTGGGTGCTTTTGGAAGATGTGTCAGAAATAGGAATGGTATCCACAGTGGGAAGCCAGGTTGTGATTCATGAACACCCATTTCAGATGCACGGCATGCTTTTTTGATTAGAATCAGGTCCATACAATGGTGTCATTATGAATTTATATTAAAAGTCCTTTCCACTGCCATGAGAAATTGCCGTTGCAGTAACACCCATTCTATTGTTATTAATAATTGGAATGCTTGAAATAAGAAACTACTTGCTGATATTTAAACTACTTATTATCAAATCAAAGTTCCTTAGATAAAAGCAGTTAATCTGCATTCTCTTTGCTAAGCATCTAGATCAGCATTCAATAGAGGTAAATAATGCTTCTATGGTTTCTAATATCAGCTAGCATATTCATTTCTTGAAGCATTGCTACAATAACCAGCATTTTGGGAAGCTGTGTCCTGTAGCCAGAGACTCATCTGCTGTGCAGTTGAAAAAGTATTATTAATTTAAAGTAAATGATATTCAGTTACAGATGGAAAGTCTTTGAAAGCCTCCAAATATGGTTTTGTGAAGCAAGGTTTCCCTTTTCTTCTGAAGTTATTATTTTTTATTGCTATGGATATTGATATGTGGAAGCTCAGATGATTTCTTTGACACAGCCAAGCAAGTCTTCACTGAGCATTTCACATAAATTGACATTTCTCCTATTTTTTTTTCTGTAAGACTCTTGTGACTCTTGTCGTGTTTTGCACCGAGAACTGTTCAGAGAGGTAACTCATGTCACCACGATAAGCACACTGCAGCCTCCTTCATTTTTCATTACTGCCTGAAGGACATGAGGAGGGAGATGCTGTTAACCTACAGAATTTTTATCCCGAGGAAGAGTGATGATTCAGTGGGTTGCCTTATTGAACTGTAATTCAGTCATAAATACAAAGCAACGGTGTTTAAAAGATGTTAAAATTCTGACATACTTTGAAGAAAGAGAAGTTGGTGCTCCTGACTAGGAGTTGATCCTAAAAATCCTTGATCCTCCAGGTACACTAGCAGACTATGCTCTGCGAGTAAATAATTGTTCTCTTTCTCAGCCCTGCAGTGCAATGTGCACAGTTTGATTTCTGCACCTGCCCAAAAATTCACTGTAGTATTTGGAGCTGCTGAAATCTGGAATCTGTTTCAGGTTATTAACTTGTTTCTTCTGCATATGGAGAAAGGAAAAAAAAAGCCTTGGCACAAGTGCAAGAGGGATTTGTTGGGATGATTGCAGTGTTCTTTGTGTTATCCCAATGATTAAAAAAAATAATAATTACATGAATCTCATTTTGAAAGGAGACTTAGGTTTCAAGCACTTAAATCTCACTGATTTCCACAGGAACATGATCTCATAAATCACCCAAGTAATTTTTGATATTTTACCCTGTCACCTTTTCTGTGCAGAACTTGCTAATGGATTCCAGGACATATGTTGTCACCAGCTTTTAAAACTAATAATTAGGTCCAGTTCAAAACCAAACACATTTTTATCAGATGATTATGATCTTCTAGGAAATAATTATTTAAGGAAGCATAACAAATGCAACCCTTTATTAAAAGAGTGTCTTTGATAACATAAGCACTTAGTATGAGTACCAAACTGCTTATTACAGTATGTGTTGAGCACCTGTCACGAGGTTCCTACTCCTGGTAGTGCTTTGTTGGCTTGTAATTTTAATTACTGAAATTACTATTGAGATTGGTGAATACAGGGGGGAAAAGTAATTTACATTAAATATTCCTTGTTCTACTGTATTTTGAGATTATTTTACTCTGCAGGTTGTGTATGTGGATTTTTTTTGATGAAACATATAATTGGTATATTAAAGAGCTTGTGCAGAAGATGCTCTTAATTTGGGGCTTTTAAAGAAGGTGCTTAAATGATTGGACTGATAAATTTCGTGCTAATGAAATTTTCAGCTAGCTAATTAGCAAAAGTAAAGTAAAATTCATTGTTAGAATCATTGTTCAGCATCCTTCAAGTCATGGCTTGCAATTTGCAGAACAGTGAAGAAGTTTAAAGGAGTAAATTGCAATTTCAGTGCAAGAATTGGCAGGGTACAACATTTCCTGAAGGAGAAGTGTGCTTTCTGATGAAAATGGTTTCTGATTTATCTGGCCACCTATGATTTTTTCTGTCGTTACTCCTAGACCTGGATCAGAACACAATCTTGTGATCCAAATGCTGGAAATATGAGAGAATTTGGACTGTGATAAATATTTTGCAGCTGACTCACTCTGCTTATGAATGAGCTCTGCTAGAAAATTTGGCTCCCACAATTAAGTGATTTAGAGACCTAATTGCAAGGCAAAGGGGAATTGTAAGCTCCTATTTTTGTGGCAACCAAGGTAATTTTAGATCCTGAATCCAAATGGTAGAACATATGGAAATGATGGGTCCAGACTTGAGCTTGCAATAAGCTTTGCACAACAAAAAAAAGCCCAAAACCAGTTGAGAAGCTTGTCCACAAGAAGTGAGAATGGCCTAAGTACTGATCACTGGTGTTAGTGCAGTGGAATCCACTGTGCAACCCCAGAAAATAAGCTGTAGAAACAAGAGGGATCCAGGACCCACAATATCTCTTAATTTTATGCTGTTCTTCACTGCTTTCCTAAGTATTAGTAATTATTTATTAGAGCAGTGGCCATGGGCTACAGCTCAGATCAACTCTTGTTTCCTTGAGTTCGTAGTCTTAATAAAAAAGATGAAAGGGTGAAGGAGCAAGGAAGATGTACCAAAGTGAAGTCATTTGGCTGAGGTCATGCAGCACATGGGTAATGGACTGTGGCTGGGCAGCCAGCCAGCTCTGCTTGGCCCATGCAGCCAGCAGGATGGAGGAGAGGACAGGAGTGCACTGCTGCTGCTTGAGTCTCCAGAGTTGCAGTTCAGTTATTCTGGTCATGAGAATGTGTTAGTTATGGCTCTGGAGGGTAAATTGTAATTGAAGGGAGAGGAAGAAAGGAGACTTGTGTTGGGGTTCTTTGCATCACGTGCTAAGGAGCAAACACTGGAGAGGTGATGGGAGACCAATGGGTATACTCAGCCCCACTGGTAATTCTGTGCTTGGCCACTTGTTAATTCTGTTGATTTTCCTGCACTGTACAGTTGTGTAACACTTCAGGGAGCAGAAGATGCTGAAGGGTGTGTAGGAGCAGAATGGCTCTTGCCAGGAGCACAGATGGTTGGGGAACAAGCCACCCTCATCAGCCATGCTGGGGTTTTTGTGTTGGGGTTTTTTTCCTCTTTCTTTTCTTTCAAACCTCAGTTTTAAACTGGAAGTAGTTTAAACAGAAATAATCAGATCCCTCCCACTCCTTGCTGGAGTCTGTCTGTGTGTGTGCTCTCCAGGCATGCAGTGTGACGACAGCAAAGCCAAGAGGTATTGGGTTAAAGGAGGGAAGGGCTGGTTTTTCCATTTATCCAGACAACAGGGAGCTGCTCTGCCCTGAGCAATGGCATGTGAGATCTTTGGGGCTGTGCATGGAGTTGTGGACATTATTCTTGTTGCTTTTTATTGTTGTAGTAATTTATAGAATCTGTGGCAAGTATAAAAGCATAAAGGTTTATCTTTCCAGAAACTACATAGACCCCTCCTTCCTCAAATATTGTGTCATGCACAAGGCTTTGGTCTGTCATAGCACAGCATTAAAAAAGACATAGCACAGATTCTTTCCACCCAATGGAAACGAGGAGAGCAGGTTTGCACAGACAAGACCTGTGCTGGTTGTTGCATGGAATTAAATGGAAGGGAAAAAGGAGAACCACTAAGAGTGTGTTGCTTTGGCAGTGAATTGAGGAAGAGGCATGGGTGTGTGTGTTTGGATGTGCCACTCTCTCAAGTGTCAACCTACAGAGAGAGTTTTATAATGGAAAAGGATTGCACATGTTCATGGAAAGCTAAATGCAATGTGATTTTTGCTTCAAGGGCTAAAGTTTTTTTCCTGTCCATTGACAGATGTATTTGTGCAGGTTGTTTTTCCATTAGCACTCAGGTAGATGGAGGCAGCAGTACCCTGCAGGTTTCCTCATGGAGGTGTTGGTACACAGCTGCTGTGTACATAAAATAACTTGGAATATGTATGATATATCCCTGAGTTGAGATGAACTGTGCTGATGTAAATATACAGTTAAACATGTCATTTTTGGAGAGTAAACTGTATGTGCACATATGTGTGTATGTATATAAAGTTGTAAAGATTTTTTTTTTGTTTTCTTGGTGGTGAATGTTTCCATATTGTATTTGTGCTACTAGACTGAGTAATTAGGAGTTCTGATAAGCAGCTGAGATTCTTGATTTTATGTTTTTTATAGCCATATTCATGATTTCCAGCACTACTCCTGCCTCGCACCTGAGAACATGGGTGCTCTGCCCTGCAGCAGTGTGCTGAGCAGGCTCCTGCTCTGCAGAGCAACCTTCTTGGAGAGCTTGGGGAAAGGCTTTGCCTTTGGATGTAGTCCTGAAGTAAGTAAGCAGCTCATGGAATGGTTTTGTTTGTGAGTTTGGATGCCTGCAGGTGGGAATATCCCATCCCGATGGGTGAGCAGGCTGTGACCACTGTCATGTGTGTGCTGGGGAAGGCAGAGGAGTCATGGGTTTGACAAACCCCTTGGTTTGTCCATCCTGCACTGCAGCCTCCTGTGTGAGTGTGAGGTGCCATTAGAGCTGCTGCGTGTGTCCCACATCAGGTCTGTGCCACCCCTAAGGGTGTGTGTGAGCTCTAACCTTCGCCTTGGCCCTCTGGGAAGGTCCCCAGTGGATTCTGGTCAGAGCAGCAGCTGCAGGCACTGGGGGCCAGGGCTGGAGTGCCCCAGTGTGGTGGGGACTCTGTTCCTTTCCTGGTACAACTTTGCTATTACTCAGTGACTCACAAGAATAATTATGTGTTTCTGGAGGGAGAGTTGAAAGTGCAGTGTGCACTGTTCCTTTGGAGGGGGCAGAGCAGGGGCAGACAGTCCATGTATTGACTTCAGCCATGATGTGCCTATTCAGGATGGGAGGACATGGACCAGGGAGCGGGGGAGGGAATTTGCCAACAAATATGCAGACAGAAAGACACTGTGGCTGGGCTGACAAATTAGTTCTGCATAGCGTTCATTCCAGTGGTCTGTGACTTAATTTTAAAGAAAAGAAAGAAAAAGAAAGCTTCATTGACCTTGGTTGTGGGGTATGGAGTTCACATCCAGCCCCAGGGCTGGAGCAGGGCACAATGGTGACATTACTGAACTGGGCTTGGAAAATGTTACCCTTCTCACAGTCTAGAGGAATTATTTGCAAATAATTTGGGGTTGGCTTAGGAGTTTGAACCCTGGAAGTGTTCAAGGAGAGGTTGGATGGGGCTTTGAGCAAGTTGGTTCAGTGAAAGATGTCTCTGACCACAGCAGGGAGTGTTGGAGCTAGATGATCTTTAAAGATTCCTTCCAGCCCAAACCATTCTGTGATTCTCTCATGGTGTTACAGAATTTAACCAACACATTTTGAGGTTAGAAGTGGAGGAGGTACAGTCCCAAGAAATGTCCTTCTAGGGAACTAGATGTGAGGAAAGGCCATATCCATTTCTCTAGTATAGCATGGAGTCCCTTATTTCAGCTCCCAGACGTTTTGTCACTCTGCCAGTCCTTCCTGGGCTCTAGGAAGAGGCAGAGGGGCAACCTGCAGTGAGAATAACTAAACTTGCATTGGCAGGGAAAAAAACAAAATATAAACCATATCCCCTTTCCTGCCCAGTGTTAGGAGGTTTCCATTTCAGGAAGGAAGTGTGGGTCTGTTCTGTCATACCTGGGGGTGGGAGAGCCCAGTGGTGTAATTAATGCTGCACGCCTCTGCTCCACAGTTGTAGACTGTAAACAGAGCTGATCAAATGATGGTGTGGGAGAGGAATTGTTTAAAATAAATTTTAATAATTTATAAGTAATGTATGACTTGCTTCTGTTTAACCAACTCTAGCCAGCCAGCTGGTATTTCCAAGCTTATGAAACAGTGTCATGTCAGTAATGCTCATGTGAGTAGCTACACTGGTTGTTAAATGTCTCATCCATGTTGAATGTAACTATAGTGTGCAATAATAAGTCCTAAAGTCTCAGTCAAAGGTCAGGAGTTTATTGCTTGTGGCACTCAGTAGAGGATGGCTCTTACCTAGTTGTATCAGGCATTCTGCAAAAACAAAATTCGGTGACCATTCTGATCTTTGGATGGGAGGGGAAGGGAAGATTTCAAGTCCTGCTTTTAACTGCTTGGTCATAGGTTTTGGGGAGTCAAGGAAACTAGAAAGGACTGGAATGAGCCTAGCTGGGATTGCATTGGAATCTGTGCTGAAGTTATGATGCTGCTTCATTACTGAACTTAGGAATTCTGTTCACAGGTGCACAGGCATTGCTTTCTATTCCTTGCCAAAGTGTGTATAGTCTTAAAAATGTGCTGTTGGCTAAGGTCTTGGGATAGCTGGATTTAGAAAAAAATGGGACGTTATTTAGCTGTTATGGAAAGTAACTAAATGAGTCAGACACTTGACTTTAGTGAAAGTTAGACATCTAAAAATCTTTGTGTCTCAGCCTTATGCCTCTACATTTCCTTCCAGCAGGAGCAGGAATAACTTCCCTCTCCCCAGGGTTGTTGTGCTGATAAGTACATAGTGCAGTGGAAACTGTTTAGATAAGCAGACTGATTCAGTGGGGATTTCTTTTATCCTAACAAAATCTGTATGGAATACAATACAACTCACTGAAGATGGGAAAGCCAACAAATACCTTTTTCATTCCCACAGATGACAGAACCCCTGCAAACTTTTCTTTATTTAAGATGTATTCGGGTTGTTGTGCTGATAAGTACATAGTGCAGTGGAAACTGTTTAGATAAGCAGACTGATTCAGTGGGGATTTCTTTTATCCTAACAAAATCTGTATGGAATACAATACAACTCACTGAAGATGGGAAAGCCAACAAATACCTTTTTCATTCCCACAGATGACAGAACCCCTGCAAACTTTTCTTTATTTAAGATGTATTCGAGAGGCAGAACAAAGCTTAGCTATCGCCTCCCAGCAAGTGACCTAAACCATTTAAGCTGAAACATATGACTTGGAGGAAGTATTTTGCAAAAACAGATGCACAGAAAGTCAATTTCCTATTCATATTTTGTTGTGGCAATTGGTACTTTAAAGAGATGGCAGACTTAAATTAGCTGGAAAAGTGACATCTTTAATTAGGAAAGCCTCTCTGCCAGCACATTGAACAGTTGCCAGTTTCTCAGCATTTAGGGACCATTGATTGCCAACAATGGCAGCTAAACTGCTTCTGGGTAGAAACTAATTGAATTTTCTCAAGTTAAAACGAGGATCTGAAGTTAAAGCAAGACAAACTCCTTTGCTTGCTCTCATTTTACTTACTGCTGTGATATTCTCAGCAGTCCAAGGGCTCTGCTGCATGTTGGTGAATGGTGCTGCCTGGGGCATGGCTGTACAAGTATCTCCAGCCTCAGTTGTCCTGGGACTCTGTTGTTGTTATTCACAATGCAGATCCATGTCTGCCCTGTTGGCCCTCCCATGCTATTTTGGTGGCTGTATTCTGTTCTGGAGGGACTCTTTTCCTGCATCAGGTTGCTTTTATTTAGTCTGGTACTGTCATGATGGCAGCTGTTGGAGCCAACCTGAGGAGCTGGGCTGTATCCCATTGCCTGAGCATCCTGTCCAAGTCAGTGTTGCCTACTCCTTTGGGTTGTGTGAATAGCCTGTGCTTACATGAACAAGCTGTGAAACTGGGTTGCAGATCTGTATGGGGCTTGCCAACTAGACTTTCAGCAGCAGATGATTGGTGTTGGTCTCAGGTCTGCTTCCTTTCCTGTGAGGGCTGAGCATACCCTGAGGTGAAGCCTTGTGTCAGACTGGCAAAGACCTATGGTCCAAAGGCTTGCTGCTTTTGCTAGATGCAGTGTGGATGCTTTAGCTGTACTTCTGTCCCTTCTTTGGTTACTTTCTCATCTCAGGTGCAGTTTCTCTGAAGCAATTTTAGCACTTCCTCCACCTGTAAGGCCAGGGAGATTTGTCCTCTAAGCAGGTTCTCCTGCTGCTTCTGGTAACCACTGAAGAGGAATCCTGGCATGTCAGTTCTGCTCCCATCCCATCCTTTTGTGCTGTCTTGTGGTCTGAGGGAGCAGTGCACTGATAATTCCCTGAGCTCTGCTATAAATGCTGCCAAAACCATTGGCTACATGGAGAACCTGAAGGGAGCATTGCTGCAGTGCCAATGCTAAATCTGAAAACTTTAGGATTATCTGCCTAACTTGTGGAAGCTACAAATGCTTTGCCTGCACTGTCAGCCTCAGGTCTATGCATAGAAGAGGAATTCAGAGACATAATTACATGTTTCCCAGAGGGCACTTCAGTTTCTTATTTCCCTTTTTACCTTCATCCTGATTTATCTCAATTTGCCCCCCTTTCTCTTAGCAGGGGCTTTGGGGGATAGTGTCTGCTTGCTTCCTTCACTGTTTGAAGTATAACTCTAGCTAGTCTCAGGGGAAGGAGCCTGCTGGAAGATCGTATTGTTCTAACCATATGCAATGTGTGTTTATTAAAGTCTTCAGCTCTGGTAGACTCTGAGTGTTGTAAGAAAAGGATTAGGATTTTGGTGTCTTCCATGTAGAATATAGGCAAAGCTTAAACTTTGTTTTTTGGTCAAAATGAAAGCATTTTTTTTCAACCAATGTATTTTACCCTCAGGTATTTAAATAACTTTGCTTTTCTGTTAAAACATTCAGGAAAATTTGGAGGAAGGGCAGCCCTTGCCTTCCTGTGTAGCCTTTCCTCCCTGGCAGAAAACAAGCAGCAGGAGAAAGGAAAGGCTCCTTGACAGCAGCTGCAAGGGAAGGCTTTACTCAGCACACTCAAGAAAGGCAACTTTGTGAAGCATCAGCTGAGTCTCCAGTGGGCAATGCCTTTCAGCTATTGTCTGCTTTAGAAATGTGTGCTTAAAATGTGGCCCAGAGTTCTGGGGTTTTCCATCCACCCAGCCCTGTCTTATGCATCAGTATAAAAAAAAAAATATGTTTGTCCAGTGTGTCTTATGATGAATTATCTACCTTTGCTGTCTGTATGAGTCTTCTTATTAAAAGAAAAAAACCCTCAACTCCACAACTGCTGGGGTAGGAGAGAACTTGAAACAGATTTGAAGACTGTGTAGGCGAAAGAATTCAGTTAGAAAACTTTCTAACTTTTTGTTAGAAAGAATCCTTTTTTGAGCAGCTAAGGGTAAAATATTCAGCTTCCCCCGTTACCCTCCAGCATTAGTCCAGAGCAGAAATATTTTGCTTATGAAATGTCCATTCTTTCAGGTCCTTTACATGTGTTTTGTTCTCGTTAAAATACAGTGAAAGGAAAAGAAGATCCTTGCAGCTTTTACAGGCCAAGTGTCAGGAAGAAACTCTTTTTGCCTCTCTTTCTGGTGGTAGATGGAAAATGTATGTAGACTTCAGAAAAGGTGTTATCTCTGGAAATATTAGAGAAGATTTTCTCAACACTGTGTGAAATGACAGCAAACATTGGCTATATTTGGAAGAAAAGGTTAAAAGAAGAGAAGGCAAAGATGTGGTTGTTGGCTTAAGAGAAGTGTTCTGGGAGTCATCTGCATGGAAAGCGAAAGGGACAAATTGCTGGGAAGTGTATGAGAGTTTTAAATGAAGCCTGTGAAAAGTCTACTCAGCTGTTACCAGGGAATGGCAGGAACAGACAAGTGTCTTGAGGAAATTGAGATTTCCTGCATTTCTGTCAACCCAGTCACCAGGATGTGGAAGGCCATAAAAGTCTGATGCCATGTGTCCTGCAGTTGCACTGGGGATAAAGAAGAGGATGGAAAAGCAGGTGGTGGTTGACATGGGGGTTAGACTTAGGTGACATTGAAAAAAGAGAAATGAATACTAGTAAGAACACTGTGAGGAAGAAATCCTGAGGAATGTTTGAAGTGTTTCCTCAGGGGAATAGGGAGGTCCTGGAGCAGGGGATGGTGATACTCAAAAAGTCCTTATGATAAACAAAGCTGTGGAAATGTTATGAGAGATGGGAGCCCTGACCTGTGATATGGGTCTGAGGAGTTCCCCAGCAAGCAGCAGGGCTCTAGAGCTTTGATTTAATTTGAGATTTTTATTGTAAAAGAGCTATTATCTTTAACTGCTATAAACCAGATTTGCAGCAGTCGAAGCAAGTAAAATGGCCAAAGATTTTTAATAAAACTGAAAAGACTGGGATGAATATAGTTTAGCTGAGAATGGGGAGTGCTTTCTCCCTCTCATAAAAAGAAAGAAGTTCATTCAAAGAAGCTGTGAAAATCAGCAAATAGTATCAAAAAGCCTGTGGTACCACAGGTGAAACCTGCTGTCCTCCCCTTGTGGGCAAGCACAGCTGTTTGTGCTTCCCAATTCTTTGGTCTTCTGCTTAATTCACTTGGGGTGTGTGGTGTAATTCAGATTTCCTCAAAGGAGTAAAGTGCTTTGGTGTAGTCAAAGGCAGAGGCCTTGGAAATAACACAGAGCACAGAAGAAGTTCTTAGTAAGGAGTGGTTTCGATAAATGCTTTGCTGTGCTGTGAAACTTCTGAAGTTCACTGTGTGGAGCCAGTGGGGAGGAAAATCCTACAATAAAAAGAGTGATCTTGTGAGTGTTTGCAGTCAAAGCTGTTTTCTACAATGCTGATGAAGATTTACCCTTCTTTTTACCCATTGAAGTTTGCTAGTTGAAAATGTAGGAATGGTGCAGGATTGGTGTAGGCTTTCAAGAAACTTGCTCATATTTGAGGTAGGTAGTGTGAAGACATCACTTGTGTGAACAGCCCTGGGTCTGTATAGCCCCTGCACCTCTCTCTGTGAGGAATAACCTGCTCAACTTGTCTCTACTCATCTCTATCCCTGCTTGTTGTAGGAGACTGAGCTTTGGTGTCATGTTAAACCTCCGTGTAGCTCACATCCAGCCTGGTGCAGCCCTTTTACTGTGGGCACAAGGCTGTTTGAAATAGTGAGCTTTTCCTCCTTTTCTGCACATCTTGTGTCTGACTTGAGAGATGAGTAATATGGTAAAACTGCCTGTGAGGGTGCAGGTTTCCATTATCCTGCCCAATTTGATGCTTCTGTCAGGAATGCAGCTTTGTGAATGTACTCTTTGCCTCCTGACATTTGCTGCTGAGTGTGACGCTTTGAGAGGAGGTTTGCATCTAAGTCATACAAGAACTAGATCCTGTTCCAGTGTTAGATGCAAAAGCTTTCAGTCTTTCTAATCTTTTTCCTTGGAAAACTGCCGATTTGTATTGCAAATACAAATTGTATTGTATATGCAGTTATCTCATCAAGAAAAGTTCAGCAGTAGAAGGTCAAAGAACTTCTAGTCAAGAAGAAATTTTAATAAGGTCCCAAGATCCCCAATTAATTCTTCTCTTTTTTTTTTTTTTTGTAATATACTCATCAATTCTGTGCCACCAATTGCATCGAGAGTCCTTTAAAAATAATTAATACTGCAATCCCTGGAGTACTTTCAAGGTAAATAAGTTTGAAAGTTAAACCATAGTAATCGTAAAGAGCTAGAAACTGCTATTTTTTGTACTCGTATATAACTGTAGGCCCATATAGCTAATCAAACATTTCTAGGCAGATCTGGATCGATTTAGAGATTACAGCTGAAGCAGGGGTTGAATTGCAGCTGGATGTTGTTGAAATTGTACAAGCTCTCTTCTTGACATTTTTAATATTCCAGCTTCCTCTCACTCTTTTCCTCTTCCCTATAAAATCTTGTATTATCTGCAGGTTTTGAAGACTTTTTTTTTTCTAATCTGGGTTGCTTTTTTTTGTTTTGCTCCTTAAATAGAGATTTGAGAAAATGCGAGAGTATTAATTGACAACCAAATTATGTTGAGTGAAGTGAGTTGACTTTGTTGCACGGAGCTGTATCAGCTGGTCTTCTGGCAAAGTACAGTTCAAGTCGAAAGAGTAATAACTGCTTTATATTTAAACTTCTGGGGAAATACTGGATGTGGCTTAGTTGTTACAGTGAAGTCATATTTAAAAACTAATTTTTAATACAAACACATTCTTTCTGTCATCATTTTCAGTTTGGATCGGGAACGTATTTTTAAGTGAGCCTTGCATGTCCCCGTTTGCCATGCTTGATACTCACTGTAGGATGGTCTCAGTGTAGGGGGTGAATTCCTTTCCAATGAAGACAAATGTGAAGATGGGCTCCCATTGCTTGCCTGATTCACACTAGCTACAAGCAGGCACTCAATCTGCGTGACCAGATTAGTACTGGTCTGAATAACAGCAGCCAGAATGTATAAAATGTGGGGGGTTGGTCCTTAGCACCCACTGTTTTGCTCTGCAGACCTGCCCTGTCACGCTGTCCTGCTTGGTAGTGAAGACCAAGCTACAGCTGGGTAATTTGCTCCATTGAAGTCATGAGCTTTGCTTTACCACTGAATTAAACAGAGAACGAGAGATTCAGTGTCTGCTGGAAATCCCATTCCAGATGTAGAGAGTGATCTGCTGAGAATAGTCTTCTCACTACTCGTAGCATCCTACTTGCTTTGTAAGTAGAAGTCTGGCTATTAAAAGCAGCTGTTACGGTTGTTTGAGAAAGTACCTTGTACAAACAATTGTGTGCTGTAAATGTTTCACATCTCAATTATTTGTGTAGTTAATTTGTTCTTTTGTCCTGCGCAGTCCAGCTTTTTCCTTTTCTGAAACTTTGATCTCTTCTGCTTTAAGAGGGACTCATTACTTGTGTGTATGCTGTGACCTAGAAATGAGCACATGAGAAATTTGTCTATAGATGAGCGAGACTGGATTTCTGTATTCTGCAGAACTAATCAAAGCTCATTTTAATAATGTGATTTGTCTTAAATTTTCAACCAGGTCTAAACCTTTAGACTTCTCAGTCTGCCTTCCAGTCATTATAGGCAGATTTCTGTATGAATAATGCATGGTTTTGCTTTAAAAATCAGTCTACACAAACCCACTTAATTTTCACTTTTTATTGATCCCAACCTTGGTGGCTTGTATATATCAGAAATTTCACAGCTTAAAAATGTGCCTATCCCTACAAACGAGTCATTGATCAAAAAAGGTTAATTTGACTGACTCCCTTGAATTTTTCATCGTCTCCCTTTTTTATTTCTATCTAAGTAGTAAAAGCAATTTCCATTTAGAAACTTCAATTTTCAAAAGAGTAGGGATTCACTTTCTCTGCTGAGTGCACATGCATATGTTGTATTTAAAGAACTAGTTCACAGAAAACTTAAACCCGTTGTGGTACTTGATTGTTGTAAGAATGCTCAGGTTGTGCTTCCCTCCCAAACAGATTCACTTGTTGCAAACTGCTAATATTTTGTTCATCACAAAGTTCAAATACAGCAGAATGTGATGGTTTTTGAAACGGTGAAGAAAACATTTTTGACCTCTCCTTTTGCAATAAATTGCTAGCTGAGTTTGCTGAGCTGCTTGGCTGAGTGACAGAAGAGCTGTGCTGACCACTTGTTAGATGCTTGGTTAGCTGTGAAATGCCAAGGGGTTGTCATCCTCACCTGTAAGTCCCCTAAATCAAGCATGTGCATAAGGACCCTGGCTCTCATAAGATAGCTTTAATTAATGTACAGATTCTTTCATTGACATCAGGACACTGAGCAACATCAAGGAAATCTCAGGCAGTATGAGGGAGGCACAGTGGAGTGGGAATGATGCCGTGGTACACAAGTGCTGAGGGAAAGTTGAGCTTTCCCATCTCAGCCGTTGTCCATCTGGGGCTAGGCCGTTGTGATTGATTACCAGCTTGCTTGCAAGTGACAGCTGTATGATAAAAACCTGTTTTCTGTGTGACAGGTTTTGTTTTCCCTACGGAAGTGCTTGCTGGTTGGACACTGCTTGCATGTGGCTCTCTGGCTGACTCACGCACGTCCCCACGGACGTGCTGATATGCATTATGTGGGCGAGGGGCCAGAAACCTACTTCCCTGCAGCCACACAGCCCTCCCAACACATGCACCCCGGGCATTTCCTTTGCTGTTACTTTCTCTCTCATTGTGCTTGATGCTTCTGGGACCTGGCACTTAAATATGCTCCATCCAGCCCTGGGCACTTTTGCCACTGATGAAGTGGGTGATATAAACAAAAATAGAAATTGTTCCTGTCCTTCCTGTGGCAGTTTCAGCCTTTCTTCTGTTGTTTCCTTAGCAGGTCAGTGGGTTCCTTGGAAACTAATGCCTAAACTGGCCCAGCAGCTGGCTCTGTGCTGAAGCAATGGGACAAGTGACCCCACATCCCAGTAGATTGTCTGCTTTGACATGCTCTCAGCCACCCCAGCCACAGGGCCATCTCCTGCCTGTGTCTGCAGTGAGCTGCCTGCCTGGCACGCAGCCTGCTAACGTGTCCTAGCAGTGCAGGTTTTCCCTCTTCACAATTTTCTATCCTTCCTATGAAACAGAAATAGCAGCGAAGATGTATTTATTCAAAGCATCGAGGGAAGGGGCCTTTAGCAGTCTGGCTCACTGTGTGACATTTACCTTCTTGTGTCTGTCAGGAATTTCATTGCTAAAATGAGGCTTGTGTACAGCTCCACTCAAGAATGCTTCTTCAGCTGGGGCAGAAGCTGTTGGGGATGCTGGATAATAACTGACTGCCTCCATTTTATGTAGTGAGACAATGTCCCAGGTATCTGGGACACTTGTGTGACTTGCCTGTCATCATTCTTCACCACATGTTCTTTGGTCTTGTGAGACTGACGAAAGAATCACTTAACCATCTGATTTCATGTACCCTTTTTTCGGACAACATTTGAATAATAAGTTGATGTTTATATTCAGTCCCAATTATTTTTTCCTGAACTGGGCTCTAAGAGATGGATGTAACTGTGTACAGACTTCAGAAGACAAAGGGGTCCCATCTCAATTACCGGATGGATTATTTATTTGTTCGCACAAGGTCAAAAAGATGAAAACACAGGGCTGGATTAAAAATTTGTGTTTTAAGTAGGAAGACATCTATTACTTCAGTGAACTCAGTGTATTGGAAATACTGTATTTGAGGTGTACTTATGGACCCTTCTGCCTGTCCCCATGTAGGCTGACCAGGAGATGCAGCCAGACCTGGGCTGTCTGGCTGCCAGAGGAGAGATGGAGCTGGAACACTTAGGGTTTTGTCCCAGCTGAAGATGCTGCTGTTGTGAAGCATGAGCAGTTGGGCAAGGAATGGGAAAGGCTGTGGTTTGAAATGCTCTGTGGTGAAATCCTGTGAAGGATGCTGCCCAACTTTTCCTTTAACTTGAGCGCATAGGTGAGGAGCACACCAGTAAAAGTAGGGGCCAGGACAAAAGGACAAGGAGGGTTTATTTATTTTTACTAACATATAGGAGATTGCTGTGCTGGTTTTGTTTTGCTTGTTTGTTCTGGTTCCAGTATGAATCTGCATCATCTCAGGACTTGAGGCTTCACTGCATTGGAGGTGTGATAAAGAGCTGCCCAATGTTTCATTCTCTTAATGTTCTTCTAGAGACTACCTGAATGTGTAACATGGTATTTCTTTTCTGAGTGTGTGGTTATGGTAAGATTTGTTATGGTTTCTCCCAGCGTATTGCTCCAAGCATTGGACAGGATTCCTAAATTGAAAAAGACCTTTTGAAAGTGAATGTGGAAAAAGGTAAATAAAAACAGGGAATAAAACTTAACACATATGTTTCATATAATTCTTCTCAAAATTTAATTCTTTTCCTTAATCACTAGCAAGTTTGTTTTACCAGGGAAGGGAAAAACTGCTGACATTTTATTAGCACCTTTGGTTTCCTGGCCTTTTCAATCTACCAGCAGAGAGTGGCTTGGAGAGAGTGTTACAGCTTGTTTTCTACTCTTTTGACATCTTGTGCAAATTAATGACAAAGCCTCATGCAACGTGCAAAGTGAAAATGAGGATTTGCTGGTGCTAGAGAACCCTACACTAAAACTCAAAAATGAAAATTCTCTTTTCTTGAGCCCAGTGACCTAACCTCCTCCTGTGAGTGACTGGGAGAAGCAAAAAGGGAAGTGGGTAAAGAAAAAGTAATTTTAACTTTTTTTTTTTGAGATTGTGACTCATTATTCTTTAGCTTTCTGGAATGCCATGAGACTTTTTTAAGCATCCTCTATTTGTTACTTGGCAGAAAGAGGCTGATAGCTTGAGACTTGAATTGTCATTTTATGCACAACACACTGACGGATCCAGGCAAAAACAAACCTACCAAAATTACATTTTAAAAATGTATAAAGACACTGAGTTAACAGAGAGCTCACAGACACTATTCTTAATTCTGTGATAAAAGACAGGAAAGAGGGAGCTGTTGAAATCGTGCCTCTTATATTTGCACTGATTTTATGTACCTGCTATTGCTTTCTAGTTGTTGTCTCTTTAAAGAGAATGG
Source organism: Acanthisitta chloris (assembly GCF_000695815.1). Classification (NCBI taxonomy): domain Eukaryota; kingdom Metazoa; phylum Chordata; class Aves; order Passeriformes; family Acanthisittidae; genus Acanthisitta; species Acanthisitta chloris. The sequence goes on from NW_008691867.1 coordinate 81,738, forward strand.
GCTTTTCCTAACCTCAGGTAGAGGGATAAATACTGTGGTTTAGCTCTTTGGAGGCAGAACAGAGAATCCAACTATGCAGGGAACTGCTTGAAAGCAGGCAATGGTCTTCTGCATTGAGCAAGGTGTTGTGCCAATAATTTGCCATCAATATATGTCTAAATTTCAACATAAGCCTGCTTTTGGGCATGCCAACACTTTTTCTAGTCTGTGTCCATACGCAGTTGAAGGATTAGTTTTTTGATTGCATAAATGTCAGCTCAGATGTTTGGACTCTTAAGAAACTTTTTGAAGTGATCTTTTTCTAATGGGGGCCAGCCAAGGCATTTTGGCACAGAAGGAAGAAATGTTTCCTCAAAACCCTTTTGTCAAGGGGTCAAGACAAGGAAGGCTTTCACTCACTCATTTCTTTGCCCAGCGCTTGTATGGAAGTATCAAAATGTTAATCTGTGTAGCCCACCTGTGCATTTGATTTTTGCCCACTATTATGAAGAGCAATACCTTGTTCTTTAATGCTTCATGAAGTAACAGAAGCCTTTCCTCACGCTCCTACACTAGTGCAGCTTTTTGCTGTGTAATTCTCAAAAGTTTTATTACTTTCTCTGAGTGACTTTTGCAATGGTCTGATTGTTTGGGAGCTGAACACTCCCATGGAAGCACTCAATCCACCAAATCTCAAACTGGAGCTGTGCTTCAGCAGGAATGGGAGTTAGGTTTTCTACAGTCAATAGGTACTATCACTGTTTTTCTTGGAGTAGCACTTAAAGGCTTCAGTTAGAGATAAGGTCCCTCCTACGCTAAATGGCATCTAGACATATTGAAACAGAGGGTTCCTGTTCCAGTGACTTTACAGCTAAGTTGCACTTTCACAGTGAAAAAGAAATCTTGAAAACAAATATTGAATAACCATTTGGTTTTCTACAGTCAATAGGTACTATCACTGTTTTTCTTGGAGTAGCACTTAAAGGCTTCAGTTAGAGATAAGGTCCCTCCTACGCTAAATGGCATCTAGACATATTGAAACAGAGGGTTCCTGTTCCAGTGACTTTACAGCTAAGTTGCACTTTCACAGTGAAAAAGAAATCTTGAAAACAAATATTGAATAACCATTTCAGAGGAGCCAGGGATAAAATTATTGGTCATTCCAACTGCGTCTGAATAATGCATTGCCTTGAGTTTGAGGGGGAAGAGCTTACCTGGCCCTGTCGTCAAGGGTGCACCAAGCTGAGTATTAAAAAAAGTGATGCTTTGAAGTCGAGCTGTGGGTACACAGCAGTGAGCTGTATACTCTGACTTGACATGTTGACCCTGACTGTTGAAATCCCATGGTAACTCTTGGAATATGTATGCATGTATATGAGAGGAATAAGCAGATTCTCTTCTTAAATTTCAAGAAGAGAAATCACTGTATCACTGTGTTCTCTCTGACCTTGAAAGATCTTGAATTATTAAAGAGTCTCTTAAAAGTGCAACCTAGTTTCCAAGCTCTGTAAGTTTAAAATGGCATAACTATTGTGAAATTTAGTTCTGGAATCATTTAGGCAATTTTTTCTGCATCACTTTAATTACAAAAATTGGATGTTTCTTTTGCTTTAGAATGTTTTATCATCTTAATTAAAAATAATAATTTCATGTACACTGCAGTGCTGTGAATTCAGGATACCAAAAGTTTGAAAAGCTTGTAATACTTTTGCAGAAGTATCTTGAATAGTTGAAATACCGGGGGAGTTTCCGGTAGCTGAGCAGCACCTGACTTAATTAGTATATATTTCAGTTATATAGGGATGTAGGTAGCTTTTAAATACTACTGGGGTACAAAGGTATTGTTTATGCTGCCTGTGAGAAGAAAGCAGACTCCAGTGTGAGAACTGGAGTTGGACCAAACTTTGAGCTGCTTACAAAAACACCTACATTTGGGCAGCTTGGACTTTGAGAAGATTTTGAAATAGTGATAGAAAGTTGGGACCTCAATTCTTTTACCCAGGGCTAGGAGTTTTCATACAAGAAAAATCTCCGATGATTGTGTATGATGCAGGTGGGGATGGGATGGGATGTAGCTTTTGGCTCAGCCTTGACCCTTAACAGTGAGATGGAATCAGGACTACAGCTGTTTACAGCTTATTATTTTTTTACCTCATTTATTAACAGCAAAGAACTGACAAGTCTCCCCAATTCCTAGGTCTGGGTTATTTTTTGTTCTCTGTGCATAAGCAAACTTTATAGGAGAAACTTGCAGTGGAAAATTTATCCAACCCTCTCTCCTCAAGGACACAAACCTGTGCCCATGTTTCAGCAAGTATCAGAAACTGATTCTGCTGCAGGAGCACTTGCAGGCTGTGGTCAAACTGAAGCCTTGGCCATGGGACAGTTTCAGGTCTTGCAAATCCCTTTGAGCTCCATCTAACAGGGAGTTCTCTGGATTCTGTGTTATTGTTGATATTTGCAGCAGTGTGAGGAGAGCCAATTAGTGACTTGTGCTTTGTGTGTGCTGCAATAACAGAGATGCTGTTTTCCCACTTTGCTAAATGGCCACAAGGCAAACAAACTTCCTCTGAGGAGGAGGAGGGAGCCTGTAGTGAAAGACAAAGTCCCTCTGCATCAAATACCAACCTCTCACTGCTGGGCAGGAGTATTTAAAGCAAGCAGGCATGGGAACATCCAAGTGTGTGGTGAGAGGAGGAGCAGGGCATGTTTTTCCAGTACAAATGTGGGACAGGGTCTGTAACTGTGTATGTATTGTGGTTTCATGGGAATACCAGTACAGTGCAGTATTTGATGGCTTTTGGCAACTGTGTGCTAATATAGATGCATTTACTGCCATATAATTTGTGTCCATTCAGAGCTACTCTAGCAAAGGCTGGGGGAAATGGGAAGGGATGGAGAGAAGCTATTAATTTTGTTCCTGCAGAAAAGCAGAGTCCTGTGGATTCTGGTATCATCACATCCAGTTTTTCTTCTGACGCATTTTTCACAGATCAAGTCCTGCTACCTCCAACTTTAAATGTAATTACTTTAAAAGAGGCACTCTTGAATTCCAGGCTCTTGCACCATGCTAGAATTGTGCAAAGGTCCTGCAGGAATCCCTCCTCCATGGCTCAGGTACAGAAATGCTGCCAAGAAGCATGACCTGTCTTTTTTGCTTCCTCTGTCATAATAAAACAAAGACACATTTCATAGTTAATTTCAGAATGTTCTTTGTTGTCAGAAATAATTTGGTGGCCTTGAAGGGCTGAAAAACCTCACCCCTGGACAATCAAATGCACTTTTGGATGTTTGTGATGTGCTTTGTGGTGTGTAAACAGAGAGCTTCCAGGCTCTGCATTCTCTTTATCTGGATCTCTAGACTAAAAACAGTGTGGATTTTAATTAGGAGATAAAGTGAAAGCTGTTTAGATATGAAAAATTGAAGAGACCTGCTTGCAGTATGCATGTGCTTCCTTTTTCTTGCACATGCTCATGAGCACATCCACTCACACTGACCAGGAGCTCCAGCTCTGTCCTGTGGGACTGGGGCTTGGCAGAGCTGTGGAGCCCCAGCACCAAGGGTTTGGGTTAGGGATGGCTGAAGGTTAAGGATCCTTTCACTGAAGGATACCCCTGCATCTCTGCTGGGGACAAGGACAAGACAGTCTTTTGTTGGCAGAGATTCAGCTGGGGCAGGCAGCTCCACCACTGTGGTCTGTAATGAAAATTGCAGAGCTTAGGGCCATGGCACCTTCTGGTGGGAAGCACCACACCCTCAGGGTGGCAGAGCTCTCCCTGTGCCGTGCAGGTGTGCGTGCATCAGCTGAAGGATGGGAGGGTGTGCAAGCCCTGGGAGATGAAAGGGAATACCACGTGGCTCTGGACCTGTCCCTCGTCAAACTTGCACAGTAAGGGTAAATAGTAACAGTTGGTTTCTGCTCTGTGAGAGGAATTAAGCATAATAATGTGTTAGCCTAGGCTGCTACCTGCCAGAGTTAGACAGACTCAAGACTGGGATAAAAAAAGATTGTCATCTGATTTTTCCATCTGGATGAGACTGCTCAGTTTGCCTGCAGACTGTGTCTCTGGGGGCCGGAGTGGAGTGACTGCTGCTGCACTCCTGCCTTGCAGGAGGGAGGTACGACCAACTGTAAGGGGTCCTGTGAGAATAGAGATGCCCTTCTGGAGCAAACCGAGGTGTAGATCCAAACATGCTGATGGAAAACAACCTGAAAATACACTCATTGACCAATTGGTATCTCTCCCCCAACTTGCTGCTCACAAAACTCAAGTGATTTCAGATGCTGGATAGATTTATAGAAAATGTTTTCACCCTGCTTGTCACCAGCTTAAAAATATATTAGAAAGGAAATGAAGTGACAGTTGTAAAGTATCCAGCATATTAATGCTAAAATGACATGACCAGCATCTTAGAAAAAGAGGATTTCTATTCCATATCTAGAAATTAAACTGTATGTAATTATGGTGAGACCACTTAGCCTTTGTCCAGTCTGGCTGTCCCTACCTGTTCAGTCAAGATTTCCTGAAGAAATTAATTTTATAGCAAAACACAAACAATATTTATTCTAATTATCCTCCAGTGGCTAGACTACTGCAAGAGTTAAACTTCATTTGCATCTTTCTGCAAACAGATGTGGCTGTGGTATTGCAGACTGCAAGACTAACATGTAGGGTGTGTGATACATCGGCTTTCTGATCTGGCTGGTTAGGCTTATAATTTCCTGCCAGTTTATAACAGCTTCTGGTCGTTTGATTGTAAAGAAAAAGGCAAGCACTTTGGGGCTTAAGCAGCAGGGGAATTGACTTACCCGAATGTCCTTCATCAGAACATGATTTGTTAATTTTAGATTTAAAGACTATGCTGGTCTTTCGTTTATCTGCTTCAGCCTATGGTTTCCTTCCTTGTATGTTTTATTTTTAACTGCGAGGTTTTACATCCATATTAATAAGTCACCCAAGACGTATTGTAGCACTAAATAACCAGCACTTTCCCAGTGAAATAATTGTCACAGTTTGCACAAATAGAACTGTCTGGTTTGCCTCAAGAGGCACAAATATAATGGCACATAGTCCAATGGAAGAGACAGTCTTCAGAATAGGCTTTTCAAGGTTGCAATATTGCTTTGCAATGCATTTTTTTGGGGTGAAATAGTCAACTGGATTATAGTTCAGCTTACAGCCTAACCTGGTCCTTATTAAAGATAACCAAGTCATTTTTGATCTCCAACTTTTCCTCTTCATAGGTGGCTTTTTGGATGGACAGCATGTCAGCTGCTAACTAAATTTCAGTTTTTAGGAAGGCCGTATAACTCAAGACGATAAAAATCCTATTTAATGGGGAATACTCCTTTGCTATGGGTTTGATCAATAAATTAAGTAGATTAATTAAGTTAAGCTGTCAGGACCAAGGACTGTCATGAAATCAGTCTAGCAGACTTGGCCATTTATCAGAATCAAAAGTTTGTTGAGAAAAGGCAGCCTTTAATGGGCAATTCTGGAGTGCATGCAAATGAGCAAGTACATAAAAAGTCTAGCAAGGAGCGAGTGTCTGTCTTCTGATCACAAGCAGTGTAAACGGAGTTGGATATGTCTGTGTAAAGTCATTAAATTTGCTTATCAGACTTTTTCCTGTGAATTTTTGAACTTCAGGTTCTGAGGAGATGAACTGACTTGTAATGTGGGTACATAGGCTTAGGTATTTCCATTTTCCTTCACTGAGAAATTACATTGTATTTATGTTTTGAGATATATATATATATACACACAAATATATATATATATATATATATATGTATGAAGTAGTTTAAAATGCAAGCTTATTAAAAAATAGGAAAGCTTTTATTGCTTTCAGGGCATTCAGAGAAATTATGCTCTGCAGTTGGAATTCAGTGCAGAGATTGGAGCCTGAACAATGCATTCCTGTCATTTCAGTGCAGGAAACTTCTAGGGTCGTTTGTGCCTGGTGGGAGAGTCCCACAGCTGGGTGCTGTGGGCATCTGCATGGGTGGCTCTGGTGACTGAACCAGGCTCTCTTAGGATGATCATTGGACAGGGACAGTCAGCAGTTTGAGTGCACACTTGCTGGAGGTCAAGAGGTGGCAAGTCATAGGTGCCTCCATATCTTCAGTTTTGCCCTGTGAACCTTAGGCTGCAGAAAGAAGGTGATAGTATTTCTCTGGCAGCAGTAGGTGTGGTGGCTGAGGGAGCTCTGTTAATCTTGCATCACCTGAGGAGCCCCATGGGGCTGGCACAGTGTGAGTGGCAGAGCAGCAGCTCCTGGCTCTCACAGGCAGAGGAGCCTCTTTGCCATGGACCTCTTTGCTACCACGTGTTCCTCTGCGGATGCAGTGGGAGTGAGATGGTGTGTGCTTCCCAATGTAGAAAGTGAAGCAGTGCATATAATTGCATGAAAGTTGCATCTCTGTTTTGGTACTTCCAGTTTAGCTGTAAAGCCCTGGCCATATGGATGTACTCCTACAGCCACTCTGGAGGCAAGCTGAGAATAAAATGAGCTGTGTGCAAGTGCTGCAAGCCTGAGTAAATGAAACCTGCCTGACAAACCAGAAACATGCCTTTTTGATGGATAATAAAAATAAAATTCTCTCAAGGCATAGAACCTTACGTATGTTCAATTCCTGTTGATTAAATAGTTCTGAGCTCAAAACAACAAGGGGGTGAGCTGGGGATGCTGGTACCAGGGTAGTGTTCTATCAGGAGAAACATGGAAGAGGGCAGTGCTAGAAAAATGTACCCAGCCATGCGGGCAAGGCCAGGGCCTTTTTTGTAGTCCTGAGAAGACCCTCTTTGCCAGGGTGAGAAGGTGCAAGGAGTAAGGACTTGCTTGCTCTTTTCTCAGGGCTGTTCAGAAAGGGTAGAGAGAACAGAGTGTGCCTGACCTTGCCACGCTGAAGTGCTGCTGGGGTGGAAGAGGGTGAGAGACTGCTACTGGTGATACCTTCTGGATTGCTTCCCTCCCTGCTCAGTGAGGTGATGAGAATCACTGCCCCATGCCATGGCCCAGGGTTTTGTCTTGGGAGTTGGGATTAAAATTAAAAATGCTCCCAGGTGTCTGAAGTGCCTCAGCCATGGTGTGAACTGGTCCTTAGAGGGTAATTTTCTTGTGGCACTGGTCTGTGGGCTCTTGCTGAACATTTTAGAAATGGCCCCAGTGCTTCAGCTGTAGGAAAGCCAGGCTTTTTGTACTTCTTTCCTTATACTATTATCAGCAGCTGTGAAGAGTGATGCAATCCATATGCCGTATGGAGCACCTATATATAAAAATCTGACATATGGATGTTGTGAAGTTCTCGGAAGATTCCACATGCTTGAGATCACCCACGTGTTAAAAACATTCTGTTTGGGAATTAGTTGTTGAGATTTATCTTGAATTCCCCAAAGTGAAACCAGGCAAATTGTGCTGGGAATATTTGTAGCATGGAGTCAGGTCTGAATTACTCTTTTTGGTTCCCAGTGGAGCACTGCAGGCTTTGGGAAGGTTGTGTTTGGGCTGAATGTTTTCAAGGTGTCTCTCTGGATAGCATTACTGGATCCCCTAACCTATTGGACCTGAGCCATTTCTAGCTCATGGTTCTTCACTGCCATCTCCTGCCCCTCACCTAGTTGGGAGCCTCTGTCTCCAAGGGATGGAGGGGAGGATGAGGCACAGTATCATTGAACACCTGGTTTCGCAATTAAGTCTTCAGGACTGCTGCTCAGAAGTGTTGTTTTGCTGCAGAGAAATTAAGGCAACCTACTGCCTACTGTTTCTCTGGGATTTGATGAAGGCAGGGCATTGCAACGGATCCAAAAGTTAGTAAAGCATAGTTTGCAAGAAGCTGCTGCGTTTACTAACACTGATTTTCCATGCTGCTCTAGCTCATCATGTCAAAATGTTTATCTGGAACTTCTCCATGGTTAGCTAGCATGAGCTGGCCAGACTTTTTTTTTTCCTTTTTTTATCCACTGAGATTGGAACCCACCCTTCTCCTGCTGCTTTGGCTGATGCAGCAGGGCTGGCTGCACTAGCCTCCCTGGGGAATTTGCTGTTGGAGCATGTGAGTGAGTGGCAAGGTGGGCATAAGGCATGGTGGGCATGTCGGCTCCACACAGATGGAGACTGAGCAAAATCTACAATTGGGTGAGCAAATGGTAAGGAGGAAGGTACATATAAACTGAAAAGACTTTTCAGTTTTACTCACTGTTTAAGAAGCACATAGCAAGTGCTATAAAAATACAGATGAGTAATATGTGGTTGGTTGTTCCTCCCCTGGCCTCAGCAAAGGCAGATGGAAATGGGTCCATTTATGCACTGATTTAGGGGCTTGTTCAGAGTGAGTGTGAATTCAAACTCTACCTCTGCACAAGGATCATGGTCTAGGGAGGGCTTTGCTCCTTCTATACCATCCTTCTCCCAGAGCCTGGGATGTGCTGTGCCCCTAGATGTTTGCATCAGTGCCTTAAGTTTTCATGAACGACATCTCAAATTGCTGCTGTCCTCTCTGTCGATTTTGTTCATGTGGAATGGCAGAGGATTGACAGCAATTTGGATTCTGCTTTCTGAAATGCTTAGTCCAGGGCTTCAGTGATGTGCAGTAGCAGCACACAGCACACTCTGGAGCTTGGTTATTTAGGAACTCAGGTTACAGATGTATGTAAACCCCTTCCTCCCCAAAGAGCTGTCAAAGTGAAGTTAATTCCTCTACCAGTAAACATTTGTTGTAATCTGTGAAGCAATAGCAGGAGACCAAGCCTACAGCATGTGTCTGTACATCACTTTAATCTGTAATCAACCTGGTATGATTTCTAGTTCATAGCTGTGTCTTAGTTATTTGCACGTGCTGTGCTACAGTGGATCCTACTTGCTTAAAATCCTTTGCTGGGAAGAAACATTTTTCTGGCTTTTATTTGAAATGAAAGCTGTTCCCTAGAGTCATGTCAGCTGCAGAAATCCAGACCCCAGCACAAGTGTCTGCATTAAAAACTGGGCTTTGGGCTCCATTAAAATACTGTGACTGCACATGTCACAAACAGAGACAGGCAGCGCAGCAGCACAGGCACTTAAAAGATTGCATCCTGCTTTGAAACCAAGGGGCTTTGAAACTGCAGGGCTGCAACCCAGGGAAAAGAAAGAACTATCTCCTCTCTTTGCTTTTTCCAGCCCCTACCTCCAGCCTCTGTCAGCTCTTGGCTTTAAATTTTCTTAGAAATGATGCACTTGTCTCTTGGTAGTCTTTCCCCGTATTTTAATTGGAGATGGCAGGGAAGGCATGAAGTCAAAGAACTGGAAATAACCTATAAAACTAAAACAATAGAGCAATAAAGGCCGCCCTTCAGTTAAAAGAGGGGACAGTAACTGCCAAAGTTTGGGGAATATTTGCAAACTCGTGATTAGATCATGCAGAATTGTATAAAACTTTTAAGGCCTTTGAATATGAACAGGGCTAGAGGACTCTGAGAAGAGAGAATGGCAGGGCTCCAGTGAGAGATGTGTATTGTGAAAGTTTACTACACACTGTGTAGGCAACAAGCTATGCCGATGGGGTAATGCATCTTTTTCACGGTTAAGAGAAAAGTTCATGTCATCTTCCTCTTTGTACAAGATGTTGCATGTGGTTATTTGTACATGTCTTTACCACACTTACACAGAGTGCGTGCCCTTCATTGCCCCTAAGACAAGTGTTGACCTGCTCTGTTCTGTTTATGTTTTATAGATGGTGCCTTGCCATGGTGTAGGAGTCCCTTTTGTTTCTGCACTGTGGCCACCACCCACTTAATATTAAGCCTGTTTTCCCTTGATTCCTTCTGAAGGAGGAGGATTGGAGCAGAGTGTTTTGGTCAGCTTTGCTGCTCTGTTTTGGTTTGGCTGAAGGTATATATGTTATTAGGGAAGGCTATATCCAAACAACTTTGAAGTGGAAGGGATTAGGGTTTATGGTAAGGTCACAGTTCCTGGGGGAATTAATTCATCAGTTCAGCTAATGAGAAATGCTGTCCCCTGCCCTAGCAGGTAAACGTGTACTCTGCTTTTAAGCATGTGAGTAGTCCATATTGAACCTGGATCAGAAGCTGAGATTGCTTTTTGGCAGCGTCAAAATAAACTAAAAAGCAGTAATAAACCCCAAACAAAGAGTAGGACTTAAAGACTCAAGACTCTCATCTTGCACATCTTCTGCTCTTGTCCTACTCTTTTCGACTATGGAGCTGAAGCAGAAAAAGAAAAGTGCTTAAGGCTATTCAGATTTTCCGTGCAAAGGACTAATGTTTTGGTGAGACGAGCAGGAAATAATGGCCAGAGACTTGCAGACGAGCATTGGGATTTGCACTGATTTTTGAATCCCTGCTTAGCACTGCAGATCATCCAAGATCTGAACTATAACAAAGGGCATGTCAGAGGCAGAGAGGAGTAGAGAAAAAGAGATCCCATAGATGCAAATTGCACTAATCTGACTGTAACAAGCATTTTATGGGTGTTATGGATTCTTATTGCTTGGCATAGGATGGTGCACATGGCTTGGTCTGTGCTCTTAGGCAGATTTAACAATTTTCTCAAAGATCTTCTGAGGTGTTAGTCCCAGTAATTGGGGTAATGCTGAGTAAGTGCATAGGAACTTATCCGTAGCTCTTTGGCAGTCTGAGAAAGCTCTGCTACAATTCTCCCCTTCCCATCCTCGTAGGAAAGGCAGAGTCTGGGGAGGTCAGGCCCCAGGTCTGTTACGTTCCTGCAGCCAATGCTGATGGGATTGTTGGGGATGGCAGACTGGGCCCTGCAGTTGCAGACAGATCTCGTGCATTAGGAACACTCAGGAGGTGAGTGGGTGTCTGCGAAAGTCTTGGTTTAAGGATCTTACATAGCATTGTAAAGATACCCAGGTGCAAAGCAAAGGACAGAAGCCAGTTCTCCCAGACCATGCTCAGCTGCCTGTGCTGGTGAAAGGGCTGAACTGCTTGCTTGCCAGTCCAGTTCCCTGCTTTGGCACCAGGTTTTGTTTGTGTTTTCTTCCAGGCTACGAAGGAAGTAAAGCAGGGCTCATGCAAACAACAATTTGGTATCTCAACCAACTCTGGGAGCAGAGAAGGTGTGTTCTGTAAGGAAATGTCCTTCTGGGTGTGAGTACTACATGATAAGGGACAGCAAAAGCAATCCAGAGAGCAACCAGGATTTGGACTTGCTGAAAGGCTGTATCCCTGTCTTGGTTCAGGACACCTCATTTCCAAAAGCATTAAGAATTTCCATAAAGCTTTAGATTGTCTCCAGATTCCCACCCACTCAATCTCTAATTAAATGAAAGAATTTCCACTTTGTGATTAATCCTTCTTTTCAGGGCAAGCTGCAATATAGTTGAAAAAGTAAGACTTATCTGTCTGCTGCTTTCCTTCTGCCTTTTTAGTTTGCAAATGAATGTAGGGTCATCTTATATCATTTGTCTTCTTAGAACTTTTGCCAGTTTTAATTCTGTAAAATGCAATAGTCATTCCTCATACTTATCTGTAAATTGCATTGAATCTTGTTGCAGTCATATTAGGTGGTAATGATTTATATGCCTTCTAATAATTTATTTGATTATGCCAGCTGTGTTCCATTTTTAAAGAATTATCGAACTAATGCTCTTGTGCAGGGAACAAAGAAATATTTTCCATAGTTCTTACTTTGCCTTTCTGCAGTTTGGTACAGTGCTGCATATTTTGTTCATTAATATAGTGGTTTGTAAGGATCAGGCTGACAATTTATTACAGGTATTTAATGTTGTTAGAATTCAGGTTGCACTGAAGCTGCATATCCAAAGGTGATTTGAATGTGGTGTGTGTCAGTGTTTAGCTGTGTGTGTGTCCCCAGATTCTGCAAGTCTGTGATGGGAGTATCTCTGCTGGGCACATATGGGGCTGGTGGCTCTGAGCTTGGTGGGAATGTGAAGGATCTCAGTGGCAAGATGTGTTGGTTTTTCCTCTCCTTCTCCTTATGCCCCAACACTTATTCCATGCAGATCATAAGGAGCTCTCTCACCGCCCTCACTGGCAAAGCGCTGCCTGCAGGGAAATGTTAAGCACAGGTTTAACTTTAAGATGGAAATTACTCCTACTGATTTCTGAGGCAATTGTTCTCTCAAAAATAAACAAATAGGAAATGGGGCTGATGAGGGGGGGCAGGGAGGGGAACAAGCAGCAGGACTAAAGGAAGATGGTTCTTCTATCTGGTGTGTCTTACACATTGGAAACTTTCAGTATCTCCTTTCTTGGTGAAATGTCTACCCTGCCTGTTTTCTCTTCCTTTTGGAAATGTGTACCTAACTCCTGGATAATAAGCCTCCCACGCCAGCTGACAAAACACAAAGAAGTAGGAAGAAGCTTCAGCTCTAGGGGAAAACTCTTCTCTTCATGAAAAAATGATGTAGTTTTTCTTTTCTTTTCCTTGACTTGCATATTTAGAGAAGCACAGGATGGAACAAAGTCATTGCACAAGTGCAAATAACCTCAAACTTTTTTTTCTCTAAAATTTCTCTTTGAAAAATGGGGAGCTTCTTTCTGAATATGTTGGCATAAAGTATAAGTTTTTGGCAGTGTTTGAATGCTGCTTTTTTGCCATTTCAAAGTAGTATTAAACTGCTGAGATATTGCATTTTTGAACAGGATGAAATGTGGCTTCTTCTTAGGAAAAATGATTGTGAGTACTCCAGAAGCCAAATTGTTGCCTTTTCCAGAGTTCATGCACAGGCTGGAGCTGTGCATACCTGAGAAGAGAGGGAATACAACCTGAAGGGACAGAAACTATAGGTGGAAAGAGGAAGATATTTTACCCAGTGTTACAAGCACCTGGAAGTATGCAGAAAATCAAACAAGAAATTACTTTCTAGCAAGAAATTAAAGCATCCAAGCAATGAAATGAATTACAAAACAGATATATGATATCCTCTCCCTTCAAACCAAGTTTTTCTTCTTGTAAAGCGGTTGACTTTTTGGAGGAGAATGTGAGTCCTGACCCTATAAACTGCCTAGCTCCTAGCTCTGCTCTCGTGTGGCTCAGCCCCTCTATCCATTGAAATTAGGGAGTCAGATCCACAGCCTCGGTCACTGCATCTAGCTTGGTTACAAAAATACACTTTATGTCTCCTAATCAAAATTTTTTTTCTTTCCTTTACCATTTCATATTGCTTATTTTTGCTGTTACTGCATTAATTCTACCATGGAGTGTCATTGTGATTGGGAATGGGCCTCCTTAACACCTCTGTTCGTGTGCTCTTTGACATTATTTGCTTTTTGGCATTACTGAAGACAGCTGTGTGCTCACAGAACATCTGGGGGCC
>NW_008691867.1:95039-130747 GCF_000695815.1 Acanthisitta chloris
GTTTAATTTGCATTGACATATTTTCACTTTTACTTTATACCTGTTTGCAGTCTTGCATGTCTTTCGGCTCTTTGCTGTTTTACAGATGACAAGTACCAGAGAGCTGAAACAGAGTTCAGAATGTCCTTTATTTTCTGCAGAGCAGTGGTGTGTGAATATGGGGTTGTTCCTAAAAATGTTCCCATGGCTTCTGAGGAGTGTTGGTGTTTACAGTTGCTTGTTTGCTGATACTCTCTTTTAAAGTGTTATTGTTTTGTAATGGTCATTTGCACTTGTACAATCTCCTTGTCATGAGAGTGGCTGATAGTTTGCTAAGAGGCTGATTTCAACCCGATCTTTCCACAGATGTGGTTATTAGGGAATGCAGCAATCTTCTGCCAGATTTTCTACTCTATTAAGCAGCGACATCATCTCTGTGAATAAAAGTGCCTGCTTATATAGAAGTTGGCTTTGATGTGTTGAGGCCATTTGGGTGTTTACAATCAGTGTTGAAATGCAGCTGATCCTGCAGGTGCCAGTTTTCTGGCTGTCCACAGCTATTTTTTGGTGCGGATCTGAAAGTACCATGTCTGGTACCTTCTTTGCTCCTGGGGCAGCTCTGTTAGAAAGACACATTAACCTGTAAGGCAGCATGCTAGCCCCAACCATTCTATGATTCTGTGCATCCCACAGCCTCCTCTGGACCTGTCAGATTTGTGCAAACAAGGAGTTGATCCCTTGGTCCCCTGGAGCATGGCTGCCCAACAGGATGCTGGTTTGGGCCCTGCCAATGGGCACTTCTCTTTTGCCCACAACTTTCTCCCGAACCATTGTGTTTGCTCATTGACTAAATCCTTCTTATTTCCTTTTGTCTGTAGTGACCCTTTAATGAGGTTAGGGCTACTTTTTCCCAGAGATGTGAAATATTTGTTCCTTGCAGACATTGGCCTTTTGCTGATTCTTGAAAGTGTGATATAGGGAATTGCATTGCTGTCTGTTTCTGTTCTGTTGTTGATTAATCTGTTTTTCCACTAGGGCTCTGTTATGAGAGAAGATTAATTTTACAGAGAAGATACTTGTTTGTTTCAAATATTTTGTTTCCTTTCTCTGTTGGGAATACTAGTATAAACACCAGGCAATCTGAATTTAAATAGCGAAAGTATTAGTCTTGCTTTTCCAGTTGCTTGTCATTACACTTGAGGATACAGTTACAGCTGATTATACAAAAATACCTGAGCCATACATTTTGCATTCTCAATCAGCGTATTATAGATGAACTGTGAAAATTGGAGATAGGTTTTTATGATAATTGAGAGAGATTTTCCTTGAAGTATGCAAGACTCTTGAGAGAAGTTGAATTGCTTGTCTGTAATTCTGCATAAGCTTTACTGGTATTTATTTAACATGCAGTTTATTGATACTGAATATTTTTCTCATGACTTTCTGTCAAAGGCTGCATGCTCAGAAGGTTGCTCTTGGTTTTGATACCCTCTGTGCAGGGGCTTGTTCGTTAGACCTACCTGAAACATCCTCCATGAGCCATTTGCAAAGCAGCTGTGCACTTGTGTGAAGAAAGTATAAATCGTTATTGCCTTCAGCTCCCTCTTGACATGCAAGGCTAATCAGCCAGCCTGGGGCCCAAAATATGAACTGTCCTTGTACTGGGCCCCTTGGGGACATCCCAGACCCAAAATGCAAATTGCAACAGACCCATGGTCCTTGGCTTTAGAGGTTTGAGGTTGGGAGCTGGTTCTTGAGTCAGTTCGACAGGTCTGGGCTGTCCCTGTCCCCCTTGCTGGTGGTGCAGGTGACTTGGATTGACCTGCTCTTGCCTTGGGGGTGTCAGTACCTTACAGGTATTTCCCCTATAAAGATGTGTGGGGCAGCCCCAAAGTGTGCTCTGGTAGTAGAAAACATGAAATTTTGGCAGTTAAATGCTTTTTAATGAGATGAGGGAGTTTCATGTACTGGGACTGTGCAGGCAAAGGCCAAGAAGGACTGAGAGGCTACTCACCCAGCACATCTCTGCTTCAGGCCCTTCAGCTCTGAAACTGGCTGAACCCACAGCTTTTTGTAGCACCAGGAGGCTGAGCTCTGCCAGGTGTGGGAGCTGATGCAAGTGCATAAGACAGCAAGGTGTCTGTTTGGAGACTCAGCTTCTAAGGGGGACCTGGCTCCAGCCTCCTTCATCTGCAGAAGCTGGACTTGACCAGAGATGCTGCTGGATTCTTACAGCCTATCACATGTCTTTCTGTTCAGGTCTTCCTTAAAATTATTAAATAGAAGTGAAGAGGAGCCATGCTGATTACCTTGTTGAGATTCAGGTTAAATTTAGTTTTAAAGGCAAAAATTAAACATTAAGTTCTCCATTTAAATGAAGCACAAATACAGTAGTTTATAATTTGTGAGATTTTGCTACAGAAGGTTCAGCTTGTCCCTGGGTAGATGAGATGCAGACTGGAATACCAGTAAGAAACAAACATCTTTCTGCCTAGTTTTATGGCAATAACTGTAAAGTTACATCTCTCAGTTTTCTTTGTTGGCACACGTGAACAAGGTTACTTTATGCTTGGCTATGTTTGCTGGTCTTGACTCACAAGAGTTAGTTACTCTGTGGCTTTAGGGTATACTCTCATGTTCATTAGCATGGGAGATTGCTGCTGCTCCTGTCCCTCCCCTCGGCATCTTAGTAGAGATTTTATGCAGCTGGAGATTGGCAGGTGGCCTAGGAGAACTGTGTCTGCCAAGGGGCCGTTGTGGGGGGCAGCAGGACAGAGCTTGTGCCTTAGCTTATGCATGAGGATTTGGAGGTCAAAGTGGCCAACTGAGAGCTGCTGTAAAGCCCTTAGCTCTGGTTTGATTGGAGTTGTGTTCAGCACAGTGTGTCTTGATTCAGCCCATTCAGCCATGCTATCCGTTTGTTTTAGTGTTTGCAGAGTTGACCTCTGGGGCATAAACTCCAGACAAGATTTTTGTCTGTTTACCAGAATGGAAATTGCCTCGTTTGGGAGTGGGCTGTAATCCCTTTCGAAAACTCATCTTTAATATATGTCCTGTAATCACAGTATAAGAACAAATACACTTTTCCAAAATGTTCTTCAGTTTTTCACCCTGCTATTTCTCACACAGACATTAATCGTCCTCTTCTCCATTTAAGTACAGAGCACAGCATATTGCAGTGAAGAACTGACTTCTCATGCCTGATGAAAAAAGGGGTGGATTTTACAGTGAGATTCCTAATCACTTTGACAGAAGTGATTGTGCCAATAATTGTTCACTGACCTGTGTGGCACAGGTGCTGTGTGTGTCAGGATTTTGGCAGTGCTACGCCCTGATAGTTCACTTTGTAGAACATCCTACAGTGCTAGCTTTAGAGTTGTTTAAACCTAGCCTGCCTTGGTAGTCATTAAATTATCAAGCATGTTCTGGCTCAGGTTGTGCAGAGCATGGCACACTGGAATTT
Organism: Acanthisitta chloris; assembly: GCF_000695815.1. Taxonomy (NCBI): domain Eukaryota; kingdom Metazoa; phylum Chordata; class Aves; order Passeriformes; family Acanthisittidae; genus Acanthisitta; species Acanthisitta chloris. The sequence goes on from NW_008691867.1 coordinate 98,482, forward strand.
CGGGATGCCCATTTTTGCCTGCTGTGGTTTGGTCAAGACAGTGGGGCTTATCCCAGTGAGCCTTAGCACTGGGTATGTTCAGTCCAACTTATTGTTATAAAAATGTAGGTGTTCCTGAAGCATCAGCTTAGGGTTGAGTGACAAAGAGATATCTAAATCGTTATTTCCCTCCCTCTGGACGAGACTGGGTGGGTGACTGAGTTGTTCAGTGAGGTGGGCATAGTGTGCCCAGGTTGTGCACCAGTGCCTTACTCCATCATTTGTGCTGTTTGCTCTTAACCCACTTTGCCAGGCCCCTTCTACTCTGATCTGCCTCTCTGACCCACAGGGTGAGCACACAAGCAGCAGCAAGCTGGACCTGAGCTTTGGCTTTTCTGTGCAGTCCTGGGCTCAAGCACGAGGGTTTGGAAAGAAGAGGTGGTTTCTGATGGGGATGAGCTGTGTGGCTCACCAGGCTGTGGAGGCAAGGTCCAAAACCCTGAGGAGGCAGGAACAGGATTTGGGTTTTGTACCTCATGTGTTGGCCACAAGTAACTTCCATGTGTCATGAAGCAAGATCTGTTAATTTTTTGCTTATTTTAAACTGCCCTGATCAGCTTTTGCAGCAGAGGGGTCAAGCACAGCATACAGTCATTTTATGGCTGCTGGAGCACCTTCATGCTCCTTATCCGCTTCCCTGTGTTTCAGCTGGAAGCTTCATACAGAAACAGTCAGGGCTGCTGAGCCTGGGTTTGTGCTTGTGGGAGCACAGTGTTTGCAGGCAGGTCATGCCCAGCCCAGCAGTGGGATCTGTGCTCAGAGTGGGGTCTGGGCCTCAGCTCAGAGAACACCCATCCCATCCCTATCATCCAGCAGGTAAAAGTGAGCTTAAATTTGCAAATATCTTTAACTGCAGTAAAGCTGTGGACCAGGATGTTTAAAAATTTAACATGAAAACAACAGGCTGGCACCCTGCAGTACTGAAGACTTTTAAAAATTAAAATGCTACCATGTTGAATGGAGTCACCAAAAGTAATGATTAAAATGTAATTGCTTCTGATGAAACAAATATTCTATTAAGTAAAGAATAAGGTAACTCTCAATTGGCTTGAGCAACTTAGGTAATGTAAAATGAGTTATATTTCTTAGAGCTCAATATGCAAGTGAACTGGAGATTTTATAATACCTGTGGTTTAAATAGTCAGTAATTTAAATACAAATCCTTAGAGTGATTATGGCCATGCTCCTGCTTGGGGTCAGTTTAACTCAGGTTTGGCATTGAGACCTCAGTTCCAGAAAGCACTTAAGTGGTGACTGGGCATAAGTGTGTATGCAGTTTGTGTTTCATATCTCTTCTGTGGTCTGAATGCATTCACACTTTGACTCCACAGGTACACGAGTGCAGTGGGAACAATTTTCAGGTTTAATACAATTTAAGTGACACAATAGTAAACCCCTTATTTTTCTACCGAATTTCAGACTGTTAAAATTGAAAAAACAAACATCTTTCAAAGCTACTATTGAATTGGATGTTTAACTTCAGTCAAGAACCAGCTTGTTTGTAAAGCAGAAGTGATGTTACCAAGTGACCAGCCAGCTGCTGTGATGGAAATGAAATAATGAACAGTCTTCAACAACTGGTTTGAGTTTAGAGCCCACCGTTTCCTCAGACTTTTCTCCTCTATATACCTGATTAAAAAAAAACTACAACACCCAGAAAAACCCAGAAAATAAAAGTAAGCACGCAGCATGCAGCAGGTCTTTTTAAAAGACAGAGAAGTCTGATGTGAGGTAAAGCAGGATCAGACATGCTATGCCAATTTCAATTGACAGATGTAACTGCTATTGAATTCACTGAAGCTGTGTCTGTTCATAGCAAGAATGAACTTGGCCAGATGATTGCACTCCATTTAATAGAAGATAATTAATATTGATTAATACTTTCACAGGTGTTGCTGCAGCCTGAAGTAGTAGCTAGAGGAGGTAGAGATACAACAGGGTATACGGAGTAGATCCTGCCTTCTTGCTGTATTGGCCTGATGATGCTGTTGTGCCTCAGGGCTCAAACCAGGCTTGGTGCAAATTGGGGGCTGCTCTGTCCTGGGGCTCCCCTGTGGTTCAGACTCTGCAGGACTGCCTGGGTGCCAGGGCCCTGAAATGGACACACTTGGGGCCATCTCTCTGACTGAGTAGGACAGCCAGTGTTGGGTTCTGGGTTCTGCTCTGAGTGGTAGAAATGAGCTATCTGTATAAATGGGAAGAAATATCTCACAGAAGGACTAGAGTGCTTACAGCTTGGTAGCTGCTGGGCATCCTAACAGAGGTTGGCTTTCTAATAGGCTTGGGCATTAGTGAAGAGGAACTTGTATGTGTCTGCTATGAAACTGCTGAGCATGGAGTATTTATGCACTATTGTTAGCTGAGCTATAATCAGAGCTATAGAGGGTTTAAAAATAGTATGGCCTGCTGGGAGGAAAAGGTAATAGTATGTATTAATATATTGTATTTATACCCACAGCAAGCTCTTCTTTCAGGAGGTGAGTTTTAATTATAGGACATTACACACATGGCACAGATTTTGGAGATACCTGCATGGCTCTGAGGACAGGGTGACAGAGTGCCATGGCTGTGGGAATGTTTGGGAAGGTGTGGGAAGGCTGGAGGTGGCTGTAGGCAGGGAAGGGGCAGTGGGTCTGTGCAAGACATTTCTTGTGCTATAATGCAGTGGGATTTAAATTTAGAACTTGTATGTGACCCAATGTCAAGTCAGAAATGTGTGGTTTAAAGTGTATAATCAGCTCCAAGTGGCTGCCTTGTAAATCTCGGGAGTGGAAACTGGCCTCAGGCTAGCAGCCGTCTCTGCCACATCTCTGCTTGAGTGAACTTTAATTTGACTCTTTATCAAGAAAAGCAGTGAGAGAAAGAAGCAAAAAAGATGAACATAGCATGAGTTGCCCAAAATAGGCTTTGTATGGATAAAGGTGATTTTGCTGGAGACTTTGCAAAGAGTTCCTTGTGCCCTCAAAGAAAAGCAAAGTCCTGTTACAAAGTGCAGGGGAGAGTGAGGGGGAAGAGAAGCTCAGACAAAGGCTCTCATTCTGACTTTAGGAGCTCCTTTTGACTTTACTGGATTGAAGGTATGCACAGCACTTCAAAAGTGATGTCAAATTGGGATATTACAATCTGGGGCCAATCTGTAAAGCAGTTAATACTCTGTGCAGGGTTTTGTTTGCTTAAACTGCTGCCAAAAATGAAATGAGCATCTCTGTGAGCATCTGCAATGGCACTAACCAGTGTGCTGTTAGTGTGCAGAGATGTTCAGGGAGGGAATCAAGGCATTAAATGCTGTCTGAAATTTTGAGCAGCTCCTGGCTGGGGAGTTTTTTGGTGATATTATAATGTGAAGTCTACATTATGAGAAGAGATTATCGATGTTGTGAAACTCTGCAAACTGCATCAGTCTGCCTTGGTTATATGTGGGTATATTGTAATCTGCCATGCTGGAGACCAGGGAATATTTTGAGTGAGCAGTTTTCCCCAAGTCTCTGTCAATGTAAAATAAAGAAAATACAGTGACAAATGGAAGTTTAAGCTCAGGCCAGTTTATAGTCCTGGGAACAATATAGTTTGGAGCAACCTGTTATTAATTTTAGGGGGAGATGCTTCATTGTGCTAAGCATAGATTTATTCAAAGGAACCAGTTCACAGTGTCTGTGAACTAACCGAGATCTGAAACTCAATTTGTTCTTAAATGAGTCAAGTCACTTTCTAAAGCTGTGGTCTGGAAATGTAGCTTTTTATCATTTTCATGGGTGAAATATTTGATATTTAGCAAACTGCAAGTTTTACACATGTCCATATGTTGACAGCAAACATAAACATTTATATGAAGTAACAATGAAAATCTTTATTCTTCACACATTGAAAGGGTGTCTGAGTCCATTCTATTTTCCCTGAAGGAATATCAGAATATTTTTAAAATGGAAACTGGATATAAAAATAATGGTTAGTGAGTATTCTGTAGATATATATATCTAGTAGAAAAGCTGCTGCTTGCAATTTTCTGGGAATACAAGGGTGACATAATCCCACTATGGGAATGACAGAATTACAGAATCATTAAGTTTGGAAAAGACCTCTGAGATCATTGAGTCCAACCTATGACCTAACACCACCATGTCAACTAGATCATGGCACTAAATGCCATATCCAGTCTTTCCTTAAACACCTCCAGGGATGGTGACTTCACTGCCTCTCTGGGCAGCTCATTCCAATGTCTAACTACCCTTTCTGTAAAGAAATTCTTCCTAAGGTCCATCCTAAACTTCCCATGGCACAGCTTAAGACTATGCCCTCTTGTCCTATATGTGCATACATACAGTGTTCATGGCCTAAGGATCAATCATGGAAATAAACAGAAATTCAAGTTGCTCAGTCTGCTGAGCTTATTAAAGAGAATGCAGCTTGTAATACTCACCCAAAGAATTACAATCAGATCACTGCTGTGATCTTCCCTTGTGTTCTTTTTATACTTTACATAGCATATAATTGTTTTTTCTTCAAAGTCATCAAAGTGCTTGAGAAGGCAGAATGTATTGAAACTTTCTAAAAAGTCTTTCTTCCTACTTGCTTTGCCTGGCAGTTTCAGTTGAGTCATGGCTTGACCAGTCTTGGTGGGCCTGCAGTGGAGGAGCCTGCCAAATGGCCCTTCAACCTGCCAAAGTCTTAAGCTTACACACAAGCTGCATCGTGTCTTTGCTGCCTCCTCATTGATTCATTTGGTGTCTGTAAGTTCAAACCTGGGCATGTTCACATTTTCACACCCTAGAACAGTAAAACAAACTGGCACAAAAACAACTATAAACTGTGAAACCCCAAAATATCAGGAAGGAATGAGCATGAGTTATTTTTGAAGCATCTGCTACCACCTCTTTTGTCGAGGGTAAGGTAGTTGTGAGCTTCTGAGAGGTGCTCTGGTAGATGCCTGTCACAAAGCTCTTTGTTCAAAAAGAAATCTCAGCTAATGTAAACTATCTGAAGAAATATTTACCAATAAACTTCAAAATAGCTTTAGCCATCTCCTGGTCTTAGAGGCTTCCCATACACTCCAGCCCTGGCTATTCACTAAATTTTCTTGTCTTGAAACTAGGTGGATGGTTACAAAAAGCTTTTTTCCCCCTTTGACATCCATGTTGGAGGAGAAAATCATGTTAAATCCCCTTTAGCTTAAAGCTAATTAGAGCCAGTAATGAAGTCTTTGTTCTTGTATGCAGTTTCTCTTATAACTATGATAGTTACGTAAGGGTAGTGGCATCTGTCTGGGAGTTTGGCAGGCTGAGAGATTTAGGCTTAAATTTGAGATCTGTTTGAGCTGTGAATGTAGTTGGATCTGTGCAGCTCCAGTGCCAGAGCCAAACTCCTGTGGCTCTTGGCTTACAAACAGGCAGGGTCTGGTGCCTGCAGGAGGACACCAGCACTGTCAGGGCATCCAGAGCCATCATCTGCCGCTGTGTGTTGTAGGGTGAGCCCTCTTCATCTTCAGCTCAAGTGTAAAGTTCGGCCAAAAGGTTACTAATACAGTGAAAAGAGGTTAAAAAAGACTCACTATATAGTGCTGCTGGGCTCTTCACTCATTTAGCTGCATTGGCCTGCCTGAAGGTATCTGGGTCCCTGAGCTCCTGGTGGGAGTGGGTGAATCAAAAAAAAACCAACTTAGGGTGCAGTGGGTGAACATGGGTAGACCATGTATGTGTGACTGAAACAGACCACCAGCTCTTGATCTTTTGAGTCTGAGTTCAGTGTTTAGGAGGGAAGCTAGTGGATCTGAGAATCTGCTCCCAGATACTTCTTTTACTCAGTCAATGGGAAATGAAGCTGCCACTTTGAGCAAGTTATTTTAAAGCTGAAAGCTCTGAAGGTCAGCTCCACTGGAGTGACATTTTAGCCACGGGGAGCAGATTCTGTGAGTGAGGCAGGGAGAGTTGTGACCTTAATGGGGTCATAAAAGCAGAACAAGACACTATAGAAGTGAGTTCCCAAATCCAAGGAAAGGGTTCATACTAAGTCAGGAACAAAACGAGCAGTGAAGAAGTGTGAATGCTTTCCTTTTTTTTTTTTTTTTTTTTCTGGCAAGCAGTTTTGCAATTGACTTATTTTTTTCCCAAAATTAGTTCCTGTATGATAACAATCATTAAAATAAGCCCTAACTTCAGGTACTTCAATATGTGAATTAAATTATCTCTTATCCCTGAGGATATTCTGTTCTCACCTAATTATTTTCTTTGCAGAGTTAATTCTGTTGTTTGTAAAGGACCCATTGGAGCTCTGTATAGTTCTGGAGGGGCTGACCACATATTAGTTTGACCAAATTTTCAGAACGTTTAAAAATCTGAATTTTGTACTTGAATTTCCTGCTCTCCAGGAGGACTCCTGTGCAGTTTGTTGGTAATCAGAAAGCCCATAAACGGATCCTGCAACCTGGTCTGCTTTCTCTGGGGGAGGGCAGTGGGGAGTTCACCATTAAAACAGTGTGACAAGAGGGCAGCAATGCTCCAACAGCCAGAATCTTCAAATGTCTCCTTTTAAGAATATTTAAGTTTTATAGCTGTGACGTAGGACCTGTAGATCACTGATCATGTTGAATGCTCTGGAAATGCAAACAGCACACAGAAGAGGTATCATCCCTGGGTGAGACTAGTTTGCATGTGCTTGGAAACATCTTGGTTGCTTGGGCTCAGGTAGAATCCACCTTAATCCCTCCTGCTTTACTGTAGTCAGATTTATTCAGGGTATCTTGCTTGCAGTTTCTTTCCTATTATGGAGATTGAAAAGATTTATCAACTCCTACCATCCTTAATTTTTGCCTCCAGCTGAAATACAAGCCTTCCAGACACATGGTTTAGTGCTTCCAAAACATAACTGTGGTTTTTTTCAGACTTTTAAAAAATCCTAAATTATTAATGTTGTTTGTATTTCAATTCTTTAATACCCACCTCTTCATATTAATCCTCAGGGCCATAAGGATGTGAGAAATGTGGATTATGATGAAAGAATTAACTCATCTCCCTAACACAGATCAATGCACTAGCTATTGTAACACTCTTACTGGTCTACAGGAGAAAGCAGAATGACTTTGGCAGACTGACCAACCTTCTTAATTCAGCTTAACCTCTATTCCTTGTTCCCAATGTCACATTTCTCTCAAAGCACTACTTGCTCTCAGGACTCTGCTCCTAAGCCTGTTACCTGTCTGTGTAGCAGAGTATTTAGTTGTGTTTTCTCCCTGTAGAGATGGAACCATCTAACAAGGCAAGTGGAACTAGTGTTATTTGATATCTGTATTTGAGAATGTGACAAACTGTCTTCAGAGTAGCAGCTCCTACTTGAATGGCCTTCCATGTTACCCATAGCCGTCTTTCTAGAATTGTAATTGTTGCTTGGAGAGGACTATGTGGAATTGTAGACCTAATTATCTTAAAGCAAAAACCATTATTATAACAAAATATAAAATCCTGTGTTGCAAAGAAGAGAAGTTAATACTTTGTCTCTACTCAAAAGTAAGAGACTGCCTGTCCAGACATGGAGCGTGGCTTAAGAGCAGAGCTGGTGAGCCTCAGACAGTTAATGAAACATCTGGGAAATGGGAAAAGCCCAGGATCTGGTTGCAGGGATCCAGAAGAGTCAAATGTGAGAGCTGGGGTGGTTCTTCACCCAGTTGTATGGAACCTCCATGGAAGGAAATGAAGAAACTTGCTGTTGGCAGACAGGATTCTGAGGACAGCAGTGTATTGCTGTCTGTGTCCAGCAAAGTCTGCTTGAGCACTCAGATAGGTGGAATGGTTGATTGTATTTGCTGCTGCTCTCTCTTGGTGTAGCTGATTGTAGAACATGTCATATGAAATTGTGTAGATCTTGGGAAGTACTTGCTTGTGCTTTCTTTATCATCTAAGGAAAAAAGACCCACGGCCCTTCTCATAATCAGGGTGCTTGAGTGTGAAAAATGTACCTTCAGTAGTCTACTAATAGCTTGTTCTGTTCTTAATAGTTCTTTAATCTTTGCTTCTTGTAGGATTAATTATTAAAACTTGCTTCATGCTCCTGACTCCAGTTAGTACAAGCTATTGCCTTTGTGTTTCACCCAGTCACTGGGCTGGTCCTTTTGCTCATATACAGCTGTAAGTTGAAAGCAGCCTGTTTTGGGGAATTTTGGACAGAGGGAGATAGTTGCATGCTGTCTTCATATCACTTCCTTGCTGTTTGCTGAGACTAATTGCTTTCAGGGCTGTACAAAAGCCTGATTTCACATCTTCTGCTCTAGGTGCAACCTTACATTGTCTAATAGCAAAGCAAGGACAGCATGTGAGATAGTTATATGCTGAGAAGGAGAAAAATCAATTGTAATTGCAGAAGTAGAGGGCTTTGGGGGGTGGAAGGTCACTGCCGATTAGTGATTGTGCTACAGCACTGAACCTGTCACGGAGGTCCTGGAGAAATAGAAAACCATGAGCTGTGGAAAAAAACCTATTGGTGTATCGGTGCCCTGGCATATCATTAAAGGAAGGATCATTCACAAAACCAGCTGGACTATGGAGAGCCTGAGATTCAGAGGGGAGGGGAATTTATTTTCTAGAGTGTTTACTAATTACCTGTAAAATAGTGAGAGAATGGGGATTTGAGATGAAAAAAAGGTCTGGCCTTAAGGCAGCATTTGCAGTCTTTATACACACGGAGCCCTACTCCTGCAAGCAGGTTTCTGGGAATCTCACTGGGAATGGTGGGTTTCTAAATGTGCTGCTGAAATTGAGAATGGTCATGTTAGCCTATGTGGGGGATTTGAAAATATCTTGCAGGTGATGCCCCTCCATTAGAACTGTGTGCCTGCCCACATTAGTCTGTTTTGTTCAAGGCTTCCCCCTGCATTTCTCTTTGCTTTGACCATTTTTCCCTTTGCAAGGAAGCCTGAGGATTATCAGGTGTTCTCATACGGTGTCTGCTTTAGGACACTTGCAGGGGTTTAGACATCCTAATACATACTTTGAAAAGAGCCAGAAACCCAATTGCTCACTGCTTATGCATGTAACCTTGCACAAGAAAGGCTCATGGGGGAAAGTCAAAGAACTTAAAGAGAAATTATAGACCAGCTTACCTTTAGAAGCATTAGACAGCTTTCTTCTTCCTTATCAAAGAGTGATAATCAACTTTCTTCTTTGTGACAGAAGTAGCTGTAAAATAGTCCTTTTCTCTCTCATCCTGCCTTTTTCTTCTGAATGTCTTCAAAGTTTGTTTTCCTTGTATGTACACAACTGCTTCACTGTGTGACTTGATGGAGAGACTCTTTCCTGAAATAACCATTAAAAAAGGTCTGTAAAGCATTTGTTGTCATCACAGAACTATACTTGCTTACTGTTTTAATATTCAGATAAAATTCTGGGGTTTTGTGTTTTGAAATAGTTCATACAGTTAAGATATAGAATGAGGAAACAAAGTGTCAAAGAATATAATCATGAGAGGTTATTAATTCTTACAAAGAAACAAACTCTTGAGTCTAAAGTGTTGAGAAATGATTCCAAAGAGATAAGTATAAGGTGCAACAGCTGCTTGTTGAGAACAAACACAGGTCAGTTCCTTGAGACTGAGAACCAGCCTATGGATTTCTCCAAATAGAATATGTTTTCCTTAAAGGTTGTGTCTGTGTCAGGTTAAGAAAATCAAATGCATTACTTGATTTCTAAGGGCAACATATGCTGAGAAATCTCTCAGATCTGTTCCGAGACTGATTTAGGTGTCTAACTCCCATTGAATTTTCAGTTCAATGAAATTGATGGGAACTAGTCACCTGAAGAACTGCACAAATCTGGCTTTTAATTTTCTCTTTACATAAGGGAGTGAGGAGTTGGTGTTCTGGGTCAGGTCCCTCCCTTTCAGTTTTGATCCTAGCAGGTTGAGTTGAGAGAATGGGGACAAATCCTGCAGTAAAGCCATGCAGTAGGTCATGCTGGATTGACCTCCCATACAGTTGAGGATGTCTGGTCTGTTTTGTGCTTATCATAAGAATAGGACCCAAACTAAGACATACCTTGGTAGCTGATTTTAATTACAGTTCAAATTCCTGTAAGAAACTTATTCTTTTTTGATGGGACAGAGTTCTACTGTTAGGCGGTGACTGCATCAAGCTAATAACACTATAAGAGGATGAAAATGTTTCATCTCAAGTCTGGGCTTCAGCACTCAGTACCCCATTGATTTTTAGTATATCAAATGCTTACACCAGAAGTGTGAGGAATGTAGGGTCACAGGTGCAAAACAACTTGTATGAATTATGAATCTTTACAATTTCCTTACTATTAGTAGCATGGGGACCATTTGACTCAATTGCTATTGCAACCAAGTTAAAAGCAAGTATGTTACTCATTGATATAGGATGGAAGTGAGCTGCTTCTTGATATGGCTCAAATGTCTTCTCATTGTCCTGAACATGAACTCCTTTAACAATCTGTAACACTTCTGTACCCCTTTTATTGCCACTAGTGCTATCTCTGATGACCAGCATGTCAAAATGGATTCATTAAAACACAAGTCTTGTGTGTAAATAAATGAGGCATTTGTAGTAGGTGGCCTTTTTTTCCTGCCCCATAAGGTCACGCGAAGGAGGTAATCAAAGATAAGCACACAGCATAGCCTTTAGCAAGGAATAATACAGCACAAGTCATTTCTTCAGTTTCCACAATTCTGTTGCCCTCAGCGAGCAGTACTAGATATCTTCTGTACTTCTCTATAGGGGCATGTGTTTGTTTTGCTTATGTGGCCTTTTTAAGTTTGCCTTTCCATTTTATCGTTCCTTGCAAGGAGAAGGTGTTTTGCAGAAGTTGTACCCAAAAAACCCCAACATTTAATTTTCTATTTCTCTTAAAACGAGTTAAATGTTTAGGTTGAACATCCCAATTTTCAAAGCAGTCAATGAGGTTTCACCTGTTCACCAGCAAGAGAAATGTGTCATCCTCTGTATTTGTTTTTGTTTGAATAATATCTACGGGGGGTTTCATGTCCCTAATAGTTGGGGGAAAAGGGAATTTAAAATTATGCTACATGCAGTAGTTGTTTAAAAAATATTCCTGTATGTAGTCACAAGTATTTTTGCTGAAATATTACTTGTATACAAATTCTCAGGGTACCATTGTAATTGGCAGTCTTCCATCCATGCTCATGCCTGTTTGTTCAGCAGTGCTTTCCTGTACTGCTCCCTATCCCTTTGGTACCTCCCCTGAATTCTGACCATGCAGAAGGTCAATTTTGTTATTTATACCCATGTGCCCTCTTTTGTCTTACTGTAATAGCAGACAGGAGGGGTCATCTGGGTCTCATGCTGTAAATGAGAAATAAAAATTACTTACATGCATTGGTCTGACATATAGGAGAATAAAACAATGGCAATAAAATTGGTGTTAGTGGCTTCATGTTCTGTTGACAGCAGACAATGTAGAATAGGTAGGATTGTTTTGCATCTGTCCTCTGTTGAGGGCTGCAGTTGATGCCAGTGTAGTAGAACTGGATTCCCCAAAGATTCTTCAGTCAATCTGCCTTTTTTTTTTACCACCTTCACCAGGAGAAAAGGTGTCTGTGAGACAGGTTCAGTTGCATCGATCAGGTCACTGCACTTTTACAGTTTGTCATCCCTCTTTCAGTAGTCTAATATTGAGTGATCAAAGTGTGAGCAGAGAAACCCTTCTGTGGCATTGGTTTTCCTGCAGCCCTTCTTTGAGATGTGACACGAGACAAGTCGGGTGTCCTGAGCAGAGCCACTGTGGCAGATGTCTATATACCAGACAGTTGTGATTGCTGATGTTTTCTCAACCCAAGCATGGTTTTTGTTCACCAGCCAAACATATTGTATTACTGTTTTTATTGTTGACACTGGTTTATCTATGTCTTTATCTGACATGACTCCAGGTAGTTTTGTTTGCTCTGGCACATAAACTGGTGTGGATTTTTGTGCAGCAGTTCTTCATCTATTTTGACATGAGTCTCTGTCATTTTAATCAATTTTTGCTGAGACCAGACTGGGAGAATGTTAATCACAATATTTGTCCTGGGGTTGTCGGTGTGAGCACCTTCACATGAATTCTCTCTTGGTGAATGAACATCCCTGTGTTTTCTGAAAAGAAATACTTCATTTATTTAGGTGCTGGTTGACCAATTTATTAAAATGCTGGCATTAGTCAGTCACTTGTTAATTGTTTTTATCAGATTCCAGTGCAAATACCCTGACTGAGATCATGAGCTGGGCCAAGTGCTGGACAAACAGAGAGAACCTCTGCTGTCGTACTTGCAGGGCAAGTAAAGAAAGAGCAGCCAAGACCCAAAGACCCAGACAAGTCAAATTGTTTCACAAGTGATCACATAAGAAGACTATCAGAGCTGGGTGTGATTCTCAGGTCTCTGACTTTTAGCCCAATGTATTGATTTTGTTCTTTGCTCAACCCTCCTGGTCTCACAGACCACCAAGGCATGTTTCTGAATTTGATTACAAAAGGGTCTGTTAAATTTTTTAAAACTGTTTTGGTGTTCTCCACTATAAACTTTTCTGCCTCAATAAGACCAAACTTTCCTGTCTTTGTTTCTGTTATAACTGACTGAAAAATATGTATGGGTAAGTTGTTGGCACAGCCCAGGCAGATTTGGTATTAAGAGTACATTTTTTGACTTACTCATTTTGGTTTCTTTCATATTCAGTCCCTCTGGGACAAACAATATCTCTAATTTTTCACATCCTCAACGGAAGGAATTAAGCAGTCTGAGGCTCTGTCTGAGCACCAAACAGAGACAAAGGATGGCAGCTTCCCAAGGTCGGAGGCAGGCAAATTGTGTGGGATACAGGACGGTCACCTCAGACAATATTCTGCTGAGTTTACTGCTGGTCCACTGGAAAAGGTATTGACTGTTTCTTGTGAGTTTATAAAGATACCATTGGTATAATCTCTGTTAGATCCTGGTGGTTAATGATGACTTGATGAAGTTGGACATTGACTTTTAATTTGTGTCCAACAATTATTGTATCCTACAGTACTCAATCTTTAGTACTGGGAACAATCAGGCTAATGATCCTGCGCTTGGCTTTGGACTTCTGCAGCATGTTGGGAAGTTTTGTCCCACTAGCAATACCAACATTGCTGCTCTACCTGCAAGAAGGTATCTGTCTGCTCTTGGAAAGGAGGAGGAGTAATGATGTGAGACTTTCTTACCCTTGTACAGCCCTACTGTGCTCCTTGTTCATGCCTCCCTCACCTGCTTCTTTCATCCTTTGGTCTGGAGCTGCTTGAGATTTATTTCATGTCCATCTTACTCTGTTGTTCTCTCTCTGAGAGGTCACTGAAAGAATAATGGGAGTGTTGGAGAAATAAAAGGCAAAACTGAGAACAAAGGCTGGGGAAAAAGGAAAGGTTGTAGATGGGAGAGGGAAAATGTAGCAGGACACAGCACGAACTGAATCGAAAAGTTTCTTTTTCTGCTTAGAGCATTTAAACCTGTGACATTTGCCACACCTCTAATCTTGTTCAAGTACTTCAGCAGCTTGGACAAACTATGTGAGTTTCTCTATGAGGAGTCTTTCTCTCTTTTGTTCTATGTTATTGTTTGGAGAGTCCTAATGAACCATGATTGTGCTTTATGCTGATAGCTATCCAAGCGATTCAAAATTGGGGGGAACAATTATTTGAATTCATTATTGCTTTATCTTCATTACTACCAAAGTCTGATGGGTACTATTACTGCAAGCTGACTATAATAAATTGTGTCTGGTTTTCTTTTAATTAGTGAGTTGTTACCTCCTGAAATACTGGTTAATGTCAATTAAGAAAGTGTTGTAAGAGAGGTCTGATGAAGTACTGATGGAATTTTCTCTGTCTGAATAAAGGGAGGGAGAAAAAAAGAGTAAGTTTGTTCTTCATGGTTTTGACTTCCTTACACACTTCTTCATTTAGCAAGTGTCCAGATGAATTCAAATGCCATGGTTGCTGATGAAGGTTACTCTGGGATAGCTCTGTTCCTTAACTCTCAATAATTCTTCCTGTTCAAAAGACTATGGGGCTTATGAGTCTGACTGCTCTGTTAAGCAAAGTTGTAGGTGATGGGGAACACTGACATTTCTACATAAGTCCTGGTGACAGCCTTCAAAGCCCCAGAAAGTGATGAAGCCATAAATCATCAGAGGGGTTGGCTTCTGATGCTGAAAGAACATTTCAAATGTTAGTTGTCTCTGACTGTATTTCGCACATCTGGTGGGATTTTTTCGACATTGGACTTGGTGTTGTGGTTGATGACCTCTTGGGTCAGTAAGTAGAAAGTGGCAATCAGGACTTTTGGAGCTAAATACAGTGGCTTCAACAAGTTAAAATAAGATGTTTGACCCTAGCAGAGTGATCTTTCTAGTTTAGAAATTCTAACACATTGCAGTGGCTTATGTAATAATCAGTGAAAATAGGTAAATCATACATAAATAAACAAACTGGCATGCCATTATCATTATTTTTACATGCAATTTGAAAGGTAAATTATGTTTCTATAGTAATTTCCTCTATTTTCTGCAGCTTTCATTCTTGGCTGTCAGTAAATGGTTCATTAAGAGCTAATATAAAATTCACTAGTGTATACAAGGAACAGGCCCCTGAGCCACTGATTAAAAAGCAAGGTAGAGAAGGCCAAAGCATTTAATTGGAAGCATGAGAGCTGTTAATCCTTTTGTTTTCCTCCAGTCAACAAATTGCTGTTAAAATGAAAGAGGGAGAAAGGCTATGTTTCTTCAGAACACAAAAGGTTTGCGAAGAAATCCTTCAGCTCTCCTGCCTTGGCCCCTGTGAATGCAGGATAATTCACTAGGAGGAGACATTTGTGACACACCAGAAGTGCTTCAAGTATTGCAGAGCATAAATATGGTGGTTTGAAAATGAGCAAATGACAGATAATGCACACTCGTGACCATGTGCATGACTCTCAGCAATTTTTGGTAGTGACATTCCTGTTTCGAGAAGTGTTTAACAACATCTCTTGAAATGCTTTTGCAGACAACAGGCAGCCAGAAAAAGTGGCGAGATGTTTTTCATTTCTTGATTCAGCCCTCCTTGATGACATTGTATTTTGTTGTGAGAGGATGAAGCACCTTCCTAAATTAATGGCTGTGCAGGAGGAGAGCACAGTCACTCTGGTTAGTCCAGAAAAAGCCACCCAGCACTTCTGAGAAGTACCTTTGATACATGTTCCATGTGGAAAAAGGCTCCTCCGAGGCTAAGGCTTGCTCCATCCTCTTTCAGTTGTGGCTTACACCGTCCTTGACTGTGTTGTGTGTTTGCTGTGTCTCTTCTACATGATGACCATGGTTGGGGTGGGGATGAGCTTTCTAATCTTCAAGTTTCTGGCAGAATGGTGTCAGCCATAGCTGGGCCTTTAAACATTAACTCTATACAAATGTTAAATACTAATGTGTCGTAGCATAAGGGGTTGAACAAAAATAGATGTCTGGGGAAACAAAGAGAACCTGCTCTCAAGGTTTTTAACAAGAGATCCCCCAGGAAACAAAGGGAGCACTGAAAGGACATCCTTAAAACAATGACTGTAATGAATAAACTGCTCATATACAGAGTGTTGGGGGAAAAAAATCAGCCTTGGGCACGGCAGGGAGATCCATTGAATAGTTCATCTCTGCACTCTTTTGATTAAAAAAAAACAACAACGAGAGAGAGAGAGAACATATAAATATATAATGGCTATAAATCACTGGGTTATTCAATTATTCATATCCATACAAAACCCCTGCGTTTATTCTAAGAGAGCAGAAACCAAAAGGGATTATTTCTCCTACTTGTTTTTTAATATAAGCAATAGAGGAACAGTGGTAAATGATCTTTGTTTTGTGTTCTTTCACAGAATTTGTAGTGTTCATTTGTTTGGAATGCTTTACCGAGTCAGTTCACTGGCAAAATATTTTAAACAATAGCATTGACCTTTCAGTGAATGGCACAGGATGATGGTGGGAAACAATTTTGCTTTCGGAGTCATGTATTCCTGGTGGACAGAAACATGGTCTGTAACCTTGAGGAGAGGTCAGAAGTTCGCCCATCCTTCTGTGGACACCTTGCAGCAGTGTCATGGGTAAGGATTACTTAGTGAATAACTGCAAATAGAAATAAGAGGAATTTGGAGCCTGTTAGCATTCATGCTGAAAAATTGAGATTAATTAGATAAATGATTCAGTCTGAATTATTTGCTTAAATCCTTGTAATGGGACAGAATTTTGTGCTGATGTAGTTTGCTGCACCTCAGGGAAGGTGAGTCACTTCAATAGAGGCTTGGCCTGTGGTTTCTTTATAGTACTGGCTCTAATTTAGCATCCATTTTCCCCCCGTTATTCCCAAATTAAATGCTTGGCAATAACAGTTATATGGCAATGGATGACTTGTCAAGTTCAAAAGTGTGCACACCGCCAGCTGTCTTGGTGCTGAGCTGACCCTGCTGCTGTCAGACGCACACAGCCTTCAGCAGTGTTGCTGTCTCTGCAGAGAGGAGTCTGCTGTGAAACCTGAAGAATTAATTCCTCCCACCTGTGGCAAGTCCAGGCTCCCCACAATGCTTAATTGTTAATGACATGGTATCCCTCAGCTGATGTTTGCTTGGGTACGTTGCTACAAGGGAGCTCCTTTCCCCCTTGTGCTGCTGAAGCAGTTGAGTAGTGTTTGCCACGATGTATGATGTGTGCAGGAAATGCCTTCCTGCACCTGTGAGGAGAACCAGAACTTGGTACAAATGCTGAGCTAGCTAGCACCCATTCTGTGTGGCTTTGCTTTCGCATGAACAAGTTCTTAATGCTATTTAATGTAGCTATCTATTTATGAATTATGTAGCTCTACATTTCACACACTATGGTTATAGCATCTGAATTTTGGTCAGCCCTTTCTAACTGCTGCTGTAAGTTTTGGTGTTGCATCAAATACCTCTAGCTCCTTCTTCTACAAGTAGCATCAGTCTTCATCTAAGTCCAGGACATATGTTTTCCCCTGTCTGTTTCACTCATCTCAAATAATGTCTTTACTAAGAGAATATGGTGCTGAGCCAAAATATTTTTGCTTTCAAAGTGTTTTTTTGTTAAGAGTTCTTCTTTTTCTGGCCTCAGCCAGAAACAGCCATTCCCTTTAGCATCCCTTTAGTATCTTTTTATGCCTACTTACAGTTTCATACATTTACTTTTGGATAATCAATAACATAAGTGTTGTTAACAGGCACTAATTCAGAAATTTTTGAGGTGAGGTGGACTCTTTCAGTTGATCTCTGTGAGCCTTGAGTAAGACTGATAGAAGTGGAAACACACTAAGTAACTCCCTGTCCACAGTGCTGTCAGTCTGAACGTTGACTCTCTTTGATTATGTTTGAACCCTGTCAAAATTTCTAAGGGAAATTACTGAAATGGCCCTTACAGCTTGGGAGAAATAATCCAGAATTTGTGACTAAGTAGTTTCTCTGTGAAACCTGCTGGTTTGAACCTTTCTGTATGATTCTTCTGTGATGCCATGAAACTGCCTGCAGTTGATACTTAGCTTGAGTTGCAAACCTTTACTCATAGCTCAGTGGAAATTGCCTAGAGACTAAATATTGGCATTTTCTTCGTTTTGTATGTTAGTTTATCTGTTATGTTGTTGTTATTGTCGCACATAAACTGTGTAGAAAACACTCTCAGCACAGGGACTGATTGCACTTTTGAACCTCACAGGGTTTAGCTCTGAGAATATTGAGGAGGAGTTTAATTTTGGAAGATGAGTGAGCAGCGATGCAGTCGCTCACTGGGTATGTGCACTTACTCCTGCATGATTTACATCTTCAGTCAGAACATCAATCAATTAATTCAAATACACAAATAAAGTGTTGGTACTATTTTCATAGTGCTGAGCTTGTTCTTCAAGACCTGCTTGTTCCTGCCAATGACTGAGTACATGTGAGGAATCTAATTTTCTTTCAGGTTGTATTGAGGAATCCTCACGTGAAAATACAAACACAGCCCAGTGTATCCTGTGTGTTTCCTTCTCCTCTTCCATCTTGATTCAAGTGAAAAAAACATTCAGTATTTACCTCTGTTGACTTCCATCACTGATCTTGTCTCAGAGAATGCAAGCAATGTTGTGTAATTAGGATAAGGAAGGACTCACAGGCTGCCCCCGTAATCATTACTAAAATTTTCAAAGCTATTTCCTCCAAAGTGCTTTGAAGCCTAGTTCTTGACGCTCAAGTTAAATATGATGGAATTAATTTTGTAGATGGCCTCGTCATAAAAACCAAGATAGAATCAGCTCTATGAAGATTATTCCAGTTAGTGTGTTAATTTTAATTACGTGAAAAAAAGATCTGTTTTACCCTGATAAGTTAGTGCTTGTCATTGCTTTAGATTTTCTTGGATGTTCTCCAGAGCAGGTAGAAGGTTAGCTAATTTTAACATGTGAATAGAGAAGAGAATATTATTAATACCCTCTCCCCAAACAAAACTATTTAACACTGCTTGGAAGAGAAAATTATAGGCTGCAAACAAATGATACTGTTCACACCTAGACTTTGCATGGGTCTTTGAATACACAATGATAACTACTTTCTCTAGTATTCCCATAGCAACGGGAAAATAGTAACACAGATGTAAAGTGATATATTGGTGACATCCCTGTTGTCTTGTCCTTTGCATAGACTTTCTCTTCCTCTATGCTGCTGTTGAGTGTCTTCTCTCCTATACAAAGGCTTTCCAGCTCAGAGCTGCTGCAGGATAGTCACATTCTCTGTGTGCCTCTGGCTTCTGAAGCTGCTTCACCAGAACATAGTGTCCACAGCCTCAGTAACTGAACAAAGTGTTGTGTCCAGACCTGAGAGGAGCTTGATCAGTGCAGTGTGTGAGTAGCCTCAGGCTGAGGACGAGTCTTCCCCTGCCACAATAGGCATGAGGCAGTTTCTTTTCCTGGTGACACTGTGCTGAACTCCCCAGGAAACTGAGGAGAGTGGGAGACACAAAGTGTTTACTCCCATACATTGTTTAAAATTGGCATCCACCTTGAGGTGTATTCTGTTCACTCACTGTATGAATGAACGCACAGTATCTCGATCCTTATGGATCCCTTCCAACATGAGATATCTGAGGAGCTCTCAGAGGCCTTGTTAGCTTTGTAATAGAGATGCATTGCCGAACAGGTGCTGTTTGTGTCACCTTTTTGTTTTCTAGTTTGTGTTTGCAGTTAATTAATTTTTGGTACTATTTTAGTCTTTGTTCTTGGCAATGTGGGTTATTTTCATACTAAACACACATTGAAACTATTGATATTTACAATGTTTATGGAAAGGTGCTAGCTGAAACAGGAAGCTTGATTTCTGAAATTCCAGTATTTGTAAAAATATTTTTCTCCAGTGTAGACCATCAAAACATTTGAAAGTTCAGTAAGCGATAGAGATATTTTGTCATGGAATTATGGACCCTAGTAAAATCAGAATGTTTTGCTTCAATTCCTGTTTTATTGTGACACTGTAGGAAAAGTGAAGTCTTGGCCACCGGATAAACTGAAAATGAAGTATTCTTGACACTGTTAGAATTAGAGTCCAGAGAATTTCTGTTCTCACAACCTAAGAAATTTATTTCATTTGGACAGATCAGAACACTAATGAATAAAATGTTAAAATGCCATTGGAACCTGTGCATGCATAACCTGCCTGAGACCTTCATTCAGCCTGAACCCTTGACACTGATAATATCACGTACTCTGATGTTCCACAGACACCTAATGCATTGTGCCAATTTTGCAGTCTTCTGTTAGCGTTGAATGTATCCTTGATCTTATGTTATGAAAGAGACTGAATGGAAGATCTTGATTTATCTTTGCTATACCTTTTATCATATTGTCTTCTTTATTTTCATGTCGTCTCTACCTTTGCTTTTGCTTCTCTGATCTTAGAAGTCCCAAAATCTTCAGTCTCCACTGATACAGAAGAATCAGCACGACTTTAATCACATTTATTGCCTATCTTTGGAACTTTTATAATTCTGCTATGTCCTTTTGGAAGTGGTGTGACCCGAATTAAAAAGAACACCTCATCCTTTTTATGTGCTCTCCTCCCCTTTGAAGTACATTTTGAACTTAGCGTTTCTTCTTTCTTTGGTTGCAAGAAAAAGATATATTCAGCTGGGCAGAGACAGTATCTGTTTTGAATGGGCAGATTTATTTTTTCTTGCAGAGACTTTGGGCATGTCACTTGAAATCAAGTGGAAGACAGTGCCAGTAGCTTGCAAGTATTGTACCAAATGTGAAAGTACAAGTTCCTTTTGAATAATGTATTATTTATCATGCATTAAGCTATTAATAGAGAGAAGAGTCTAAGATTGCCTAAGACGAAAGTCAGGAATTTGGTTGGAAGGAAAAATGCTGTTGTTAAGTGAAACTTTTTAGTGTGTTTTCTTTGACCCACATTTTTGAGGATTCTGGTTTTGTTTTGGAAATGGATTTCAGTTATTTTGGGGAGTGAAGGAGGACTGTTCATAATTTCTCTTCTCTTTCATATTCCTCTTCAGAGTCTAAATGTCCTTACTGGCCACAGCAGGTACACACAAGAGGACTGACAAAAGTACTGTTCTAGCTTCTTAATGAACAACAGAATAAGTCAGAGTTAAAATTACTTTATTCCTTTGTGTTTGGAACTGTCCATGGTTGGCCACTGACATGGTTTTCACTTTTTCCAAAGCAAGAACCTCCCCCACTGAATTTAAAAGATTGAGTTCCCTTCAGAAAAGAAACCTTGTAGAACTGGACAGTCAGTGCCTTGCAAGATCAGCCTTGCAAAACATGCCTGATTTTGCTGTGTTTCTTGTTACTTGCTTACACTTCACGTTGAAGCATTTTCTGTAGAGGTCCTCTGTTCCTTTTTGAGTGCTGCATGGCTGTACTGTTTCTGGAGATTTTTCATATCATTGAGGTTAATAAAGAAAAATGAAGAAAACTAGATATTAGAAAGAACTAAAATGGTTGAAATAAAGTTTTACTAACACCAGTGCCAGTGAGTTTGCCAGCCTGGAGTGACTCCTTGTTCAGAAAAAATGACAAAACCAAGGAGGTGATTAGGATCCAGCCAAACTTATGGGACTGATCTCAGAGGAACATCAGAAAAGCCTGTGCTTACCCTGTGATTTATCTAGTCAAGTTTGAGAATGCTACAAAGCTGCTTTAATTTTCCTGTGTCAGGATAGTGAGAAGGACAAATGATACAGTGCAGAAAATACCTATCCTCCCCATCTCATCCATTTTACCAAGGAGGTGATTAGGATCCAGCCAAACTTATGGGACTGATCTCAGAGGAACATCAGAAAAGCCTGTGCTTACCCTGTGATTTATCTAGTCAAGTTTGAGAATGCTACAAAGCTGCTTTAATTTTCCTGTGTCAGGATAGTGAGAAGGACAAATGATACAGTGCAGAAAATACCTATCCTCCCCATCTCATCCATTTTGTTTGTGTGAACTTTTTTTAAATGGAAAAAAAGATACATTCTCTGTCCTTTTTTTTTTCTTTACTTTTTTTTTATCCCTATGAAGAGCTTTCAAGTGTGAAGATTTCATTGTGCATCCTTTAGTTTGCTTGTTTTAAATTTCTAGTATCTGGATCCAGCAGCATGACTGATGCATAATGTCCAACAGCACCATCAGACATGTTAACTGAGGAACTAGTCTGCACCATTGACTAACCTAGTTCTGGGAGCTTTAACTGGTCTGAAAGGACAGGAATGGAACTGTGAAAACTGTCTTGACACTTGGTCATTTCTTTTTTGATTCTAATGGAGTTAACATCCTCCTCTGCCATCGTGAATTAGAAATTTTCATGGGTTGCTTTTCAGCCCACAGAGCTATTAAATGGAATCACCAAAAGCAAATGAAGCCCACAGCAAAGTCTCTTGAAGTTTTTCTCTTAGTAAAATAATGGCACAAATGTATAAATTAAAATGTAGATCACTGGATGGTAACTAAACCAGAAACGGGACATTTGTAGGTTGTGAGTGGTTTTCCCAGAAGTCTTAACTTGGTCTGTCTCATGGAAAGCAGCTGAAGGATTTTACACTGGCTTTAGGGGCTGAACTTTGTACCACTCACACTTCCTTCAGACTAATGATTTCTGACTCAGACTTGGTTAAAATACTAACACATGCACATACAGAATCATACAATCATTTAGGTTGAAAACACCCTGAAAATGATCTAGTTCAACCATTAACCCAGGATTGCCAAGCCCACCACTAAACCACGTCTCCAAGTACCATATCTACATGTTTTTTAAACACCTGCAGGGATGGTGACTCAACCCCTTACCTGGGCAGCATGTTCCAGTATTGGACAAGCTTTTTGGTGAAAAATTTCTCCTAATATCCAATCTCAGCCTTTCCTGGGCACGTCCACACACAGATTTTTCAGCTGTACAATGTTAAATGAAGATCAACAATTCAATATCACAACCTTGGTTTGACAGACTTTGGCTAATACCCAGGTTGTTTTTTAGTTCCAGCTCTGCTTTCTGTTTCTCTGTTGGTATCTTACAGTGGAGATGTATGCAATGGAAACACAAGGTAGAACAAACACCAGCTTGTACTTGACCAAGAAGTTAAAATGTTTAAACTCTGCTCTTGAGTGTTGCTTTCCAGGTACCTCTTAAATTGACTGAATTAAAAAATCAAGTCTGTTTTGCACAGGAATGACTTTTGTGTGTGTGTTTGTGAGAAGCAGTTTATTAACATGTCATGTTGTAGAAACTAATCCTATTACCACTCTTCCCCTAGAAAACAAGCTCAGGCATGTGGTGCTCTCATCGCTGCAGGACTTTTTTCAGCACAAAGGCAGCTTCCAGTCTCTGTGGCCTGTGGGTAAATCTCTCTCCTGTACTTCTGCCTTCAGGGCACTTTTCAACATTTTGTACTTAATGTTGCAGTTTGGTAAATGCTAATTACCACAATAAAGTCTGCCCCTGTATGCTGATTAGGATGTCTTTTTATCCCTAACCAAAGTAAGATTGCGTATCACTGTCAGAGTGTTTAAGCCCATTGAACTTGACTGATCATTTCAACGTGTCACTTGGTACTGTACAACATTTTAGTACGCTAAAGTTGATGTAGATGGCTGCAGAAACATGATGAGTAGGGCTGTATGAATCTTTCATAATGAAGCATGAAATAGGATGGAATTCTCCTGGAATCCAATCTTGCAGATGCTGATTTAATGGAACTGTATCCTCTAGTAAAAGAAAATTGAAGCCAGCAATAAGCACTGAAGCTGACTCAAAATTTGTTGTAAAAACTGTTTGTGAATTACTAAAGGAAAAAAAAGGAAAAATATGTTGTGGACAATATATATGTGTGTGTGTGTATTCAAAAATAGTTATCTTTCCGAAAGAGGAACTTCTCCCTGTGTTTTGACTTTCATGATTTAAAGAATTTTTTTGTGTTTTACAGAAGTTATCACAGGACAGGAAAAAGTAGCGATTGATAAGCACCAAAACAAGTAGATCCTGCAGTCCTAACCTACTAATCAATCAGTGGAAAGCATGGGCAAATAGCATATGCCTGAAATGGGGAGGTCAAGGTGAAATCCTCTGTTTTTTCATCCCTGAAATTTAAAGGCAATACAGAGGAAATCTGAAGATCGTTCAGAGTATTTGGAGCTGAGGAGACTTCAGAGCATTAAGCAGAGATCAGAGAAAAAGGCTCTATAAAACAAGGGGTAGTATAGCATAGGTGATGAGTGCAGTTGCTTGAGTTCTGCAGGTCTGGGAGTAAGAGGAAGGCTCTGTGGGCTGCATGTCAGCAAAGGTAGCTCTGGCTGAGGGGAAGTGGGATTAACGGAGCAATCTGAGGAGTTTGAAGCTCTCTGCACTCCAGTCTTATGCATGCTGCCAGTTACTGGGATCATGAAACCTTCCTTAAAACTGGAAAGGCAGAGAGAGTTTGCTCAGATAGATAGAGCAGTGGGAAGGCCTTACTATTGAGATGAGACAGAACAGCTATCTTAGCAGCAAAATGAAACCTGTAAGATGTAATTGCCATTGATAATACTTGAGGGAGTTATCATCTGGGAGTGGAAGAAATACCTATTTTGGGGGAAAGGGCAGGGTTGCTGTAAGAATAGCAGGCTTGGTTATGCACAAGCTAAAAAAAAAATTGCAATTACTTAGGTGGGAGATTCAAGAGGAGTCTTCTACCAGAAGCAGTAAAAGTAGAAAGCAACTAGTTTTAAGGCTGAGCTTAATCAGCTAATGAAAGAGATTAGCTGTTGTGTTTGTTATTTCTGCAGCAGCGAAGTTCCATTTTTTTTAAGCAGTACCTGTTGATGCATCTGTTTAGCCCTTTCCCCAGACTGAAAATGCATTTGGCAGATGATTGGGGAATTTCAGCTTTCCCTATTCTCTGTCTGGCACCTAAAATAACCCCACTTCTGGCTGCCTGCCCTTCCCCAGGTTCAGAGGGCAGGGAGGCAGAGAGGAGGCTGAAGTGGAGCAAAAAATTGTGGCGAGACATAAAATTTGGCAACCAAATATGAACAGTTGTTTCCTCAATGGCTATTTTTTAACAAAAAAAAAGTTCAAATTCCAGTAACAAGTCCAATTTTCCCAACTTCTTGTTTTGAACTAAGTTTAATTGAAAAGTCGATCACTACAATTCTTGAAAAAAGAATCTTGAAAACATATTTTGTTTTAATTTTTTGAAAGAATAATATGAAAGTTATTTGGGTGAAAACATTTGGTGAAAAGAAAACTGAAATGTTCTTGATAGTATGAGTTTTTTTGACATTTGTAGACTTAGTTCAAAAATTGCAAACACAAAAGGACACATTTCAGTTTAACTGTTTGGAAGTAGTTTGTGGGAAGTATATTCCTCTGAAATGTCTCAATTTGTATCAAGTCAGCATTTTTTTCAGTAGAGAAGTCTGAATGTCAAGTGAATCAGCTTCTGAACTGTGTGCCAGACTGTATTATTAAGTCAGAAAATGAAAATAATAATTGCAAATGATTCACAGTGTCTGTGGGCATCACACACACTTTCACATGTCAGAGCCATCCGTCTCGTTTAGGAAAACATGGAAATAATTGGTGAGGTTAAGAGAAACATGACAGCTGAAGATACTCGAGTTTATAGCTGACCTGGAAGGCTACCCCTGCTTGTCTACCTCTGTGTGTGACACAGATGGGGTAAGTGGGCATTGTGGTGTTTATCTAGGTGCCTTATCCTGGCACTCTCCTACACACGCAGCTGTGCTGGTTTGGGCTGAAGTGGGGTTAACTTTCCTCACAGTGGCAAGTATGGGGCTATGTTTAGGATTTGTGCTGAACACAGGGTTGATAATGTAGAGATGTTTTTGTTGTTGCTGAGCTGAA
This sequence comes from Acanthisitta chloris, assembly GCF_000695815.1. Taxonomy (NCBI): domain Eukaryota; kingdom Metazoa; phylum Chordata; class Aves; order Passeriformes; family Acanthisittidae; genus Acanthisitta; species Acanthisitta chloris. Next base: position 123,871 of record NW_008691867.1, read on the forward strand.
CTTACACAGAGCCAAGGCCTTTGCTGCTTTCCGTACTGCCACGCTGGCAAGGAAGTTGGGGGTGCATGGGAGATTGGGAGGAGACACAGCTGGGACAGGTGACCCAAACTGACCAAAGGGATATTCCATACTATATGACATCATGCTCAGTATATAAGGTGGGAGGAAGAAGGAGGAAGGGGGGACATCTGGAGTGATGGTGTTTGTCTTCCCAAGGAACCATTACATGTGATGGGCTCTGCTCTCCTGGAGGTGCTGAACATCTCCTGCCCATGTGAAACAGCAAATTAATTCCTTGTTTTGCTTTGCTTGTGTGTGCAGCTTTTGCTTTCTCTATTAAACTGTCTTTATCTCAAGTCATGAGTTTTTCTAACTTTTACCCTTCTGATCCTCTCCCCCATCCTGTTGTTGGGGTATGTGTCAGCAGCTGTGTAGTGTTCAGTGGCTGCCTGGGGTTAAACCACGACAGCAGCCCTATCTGGTTCCCAGGTGTCCTACCTTGTAGAATGACACAACTGCCTGTTCAGGCTTCTCTGAGTCCCAATGGAGGGTCTGGGTGGCAGCAGCATGGAGATGGAACAGGGTATATTTTCATTTCACCTTCCTTTCCATGTCCTTCTTATCCTGAAATATGACCTCTGATATTTATACAATAGATAGGCAAATTTAAAGCAGGAAAATGTTCTATTTATTTTTCCCTGCTTGTATTGCAGTCCTGTTACTGAATAGTGCTTCTCTTGTCAGGGGTTTCATTAACATCTATAAACTGTTTGGTCTGTATTTTTTAAAAAAAGGACAAAAATTTTGTTATTTTGTTTTTGCTGACCTTCCTCCTAAATAATAGGTAATAGGGAGAGATTGTGTATTAATATTTAATAGGGATAGATAGGTTTATTACTGAAACACATAAAATGCCCTCACAGCTGTCAGCTGTAATTATTGCCTCTGTCTAGAAGGTACGTACACATTTGTGTATTTAGGGAATTAAGTTTAGAAAGTCAAGATGATCAAAGTTAAGCATTTAAATAGCCTGTGTTTGTCAGAATTAGCTATTATGATTGTAAGGTTTTGAAAAAACAGAGCACGTTTCAGTGCATTAGGGATTTAGTTTTTAACCCTTATTAATCCATCCTGTTTCATCAGATGGATGGGTCTTCCTGCAGGTTTAAGGGTTGGTGCTGATTTCAGAGAAACAGCAGAGCTGCTTTCAGATCAGCTGAGTTTTGCCCATGGTCAGGAGAGCCCACGCTGACCCTGGTCTGTGTCTCTGTGGGTTGGTCTTCAGCTGGGGTTTTCATGCCCCTCAGCACTGAATCCTGCTCATGCCTGGTTTTCAGGCTCTGGACTTCAAACTCCAGCTGTGCAGGGGATTTGACACAACTTTGACTTAATGCTGCTGTATTCCTTGGCAGGTGCAGAATATTTGCATCCCCAAAGCAGAAGGGAACTCGTGAAATGTCTGAAACAGAAAAGGCCTAAACCAGATATTACTGCAATTCACAATGGAAATAGATGGGATTTTTTCTATTGGCTGATAAAACTCATTTTATTTATTTTATTTTGATGTTCAAGTGACAGATTTTATCAGCCTAGAGGTTCTCTTCAAGTATTTCCATTCCAACAGGCAAATACTAAAATCAAAGCTTCCCGAGCTTTCTGTCACTTCTGCTTTCTGTCAACATATAGACAATCCAGAATTGTATCCCGTTATTAAATGAGCAAGAACAGTGTGCTGGAAGCATGGCTATCCTCACCCAGAGGGCAGGGATCTTATGAAAAACTATGTCTCTTCACATAACAACGTTGTTTGTTTGTTTGTTTTCCTTTCCCTTGAAATCCCACCGCATTGTTATGAAGTTAATTTCGTTGCTGTTGCTTATGATGCACACTTCACAGAAATGTATGGTAAGGCTACAGAAACAGCTTCTGTGCTTTTTAAGGATCAATTCAGTCTTAAAATAGAAATTGTGTTTTGGGGGAAAGAATAGGAATTGTATTTCAGGGGCTGAGAAGCTGCCTTCTTTTTTATCAGTGATCAAAAGGACTTCTCAAATCAAATTCAAAGCTGGTACTGAGTGAGCTTTTCAGTGCCATCAACTCACAATGGCCACTGCATGGCTGTTGTATACACTAGGGTGCTGAAGACTGTTCCTTCTTCCTTTTTTCTGTTTTCTGCTTAAAGTGAGGAAAGTTTTAATACACATAGTCTGACAGCATTTATTATAACAAGCACATCCCCTGGACTGTGCAAGTAAGGCAAGCGGTGCTTGTCAGCCTTGAGCAGCGCTCAGACATGCAGCTGTTGAGATGCTTTCACTCAGACAAGTATTGCTGTGCATTCCTGAGGGATTTCTTTGCTTTAAAGGCCTTCAGAAGTGGGAATGAGTTGGGCATCTGTTCCCTGGTTCCCACAGGTTTGTGGTCCCTGAGTTTCACATTTAAATGGCTCCCAAAAGCAAGCTTAGTGAATTTTTGCCTTTTTAAAATTCCCCAATCCCCTGTCTTAGCCCTCGTTATTTGGAATGCAGCCCAGACATGCTACAATGCTCCTGCACCTTGAATTCTCCTAGTTTTATATTTTCTTAGGAAATCTTATTCTTTGCCCAGTGCTGAAAGTATTTTAGTAATGTGAAAAAGCAGATCTGATGAATGCTTCTGGATAAAGGACTGATCTGGAAGGATATGATCATTGGAGGTGGTCAGTTTAAGAGTCAGTCTTTGCTGTTATTTTGGTTATGCAAATGAAATATTCGTATATGTTGCCAATATCTCTCTTGAGAGATGGCAAATTCCCAAATATAGAGGAAAGTGTATCTTCAAAGGGGTCACACCCCATCTGTGGTGAATTGGTGTATTCTGAAACATGCAAGTACAATATCTCTGTGGTTCCTGTAAAAGCATTAGAGGAGGAAATTCCCACCCTTCACACATCCATCACCTTTCCCAGCTCCATGGCAGATCCAGAGCCAGTGTGCCAGTGGCAGGGGTGGGCTGTGTGGCACTGGCAGCTGTAGTATGTGAGTAATTGCTGTCTGTGTGTATTAATGTAATAATTGTGCAATTATGCAATTATGACACTTGCATGACTGTATTGTCTGTATGATATATGGAAATGATAAAATGATTAGAAAGTCATTATACACTACAGCAGTGTTTCCTGCTCTGTTGGTAGGTACCTGCACTCTGTAAAAGGGCTGGCTCACCCTGGAAGGTTGGTGAAGTTTGACTACTTTTATCTGTTACCCTTTGCTGTGAAAAATTTAACCAATTTCCTCAGTTCAAGCTTTAATGGTTTCCTCTAACTACTGGCCATCTGTTGTAGTGTGGAAAGATTTCCTACAGGGATGCCTGCTTTAACAGGGCTTTGCCACTGCTGCCATATCAGCAGTGTTTTCCTGTCATCTTTTTGTTGTGATAAACGATTGCCAAATTGACAGCTGTCACGTATATGCTTAGGCAGCAACTGCAAGATCCACTTATGGACTATATCTGAATTCTTTCACTTGGTCAATGCATCTGAAGGAGGGAGGATTAGATAAAAGCTTTTCTGTGACATTTGAAAATGAACTGTAGAGTTTAATCTAATTTCTGTAATTTATCAAAATTAATATATAGCAAGATTTCTTACTGTAAGAAGTCAAAGAGAATCACTGTAATGCACCATCCTACCAGACATGGACATGCCTAATTTTGCAGACACAGAATTTCATTTATTTCAGGAGGACATCATTTATGCATAAAACTCAGTCTTTTTATAGAAAAAGTTTTCAAGATGTATTTTATATGAAAGATAGTAATTACTTAATATTTACCCATTTCCTGAATTAAGTTTTTCTGATGGTTTTACTGTAAACAAGCTGCTGCTGTTTGGAGCCCAATGACTGTTTGGAGACTTCCAGAAGGAAGTCCAGAAAGAGAAAAATACAGTCTGGGCTGAAAAGTAGTAAGTCTTTAAGAGTGACAGCAATCTTGTATCTAGAAGAAACTCTCCAGTGCGGCAACTGCCTTGTGTATTACTCTTAAGATGGGAAGGAAGTTGGATGGGCATGGATGTACTGAGGCATGATTTTATTTCAGCCTTGATGAAGTTTTGGAGCTTAGCACATTTGAGGCTCAGTGCTGGCAGGTAAGGGGACTGCTAGAGAATGTATTCTGGGGAAAAAGTGCATATTCATTTATGATAGCATTGCTGCCAGGATATCTCTGGTCTGTCTGTGCTACCTGGCACGACACGTCTAAGTGAACAGTTACTGTACAGGAGTGGGAGCTGGTATACAGCAGACAGCCCTGTTGGGTGCTAGATTCAGTAGCAGGCAGAAAATTATGGGTTATTAGGAGAGAAATGGGGAATAAACTGGAGAAACATTGTTGCAACACCATATAGATCTACGTTTTTCCAGCACCTTGAATATCTCGTTTGATTTTGGTGCCCTTTTAGCAGATAGAATAGAATAGGGAAAACTTGTGGAAGGGCTCTGAGCTAGTTTGGGGCAGGGATGAGCCATCCAGGAGGAGCACAGGGACATGGCCCAGGCTGGCAGGGAGGGAATTAAAAAAAGCCAAAGCTCAGCAGTAGTTGCACTGCAGAGATAGAATTCTTCCTGTCTTGTCTGTACAGCTGTCAGGTTCCTCTTCCTCATTCCCAGCTGCCGTGCTGCAAGGACACTACTGACAGTGAACTGCCTCTTCATAGGAAGCCAGACTGCCCTCTCTTCTTTTGTTCTTTCCATCCCTACACTGGTTTCTCCTCAGCTCCTCCTTTCCTGCCCAAACCTCCCCTTTATTCAGCACTAGGCACTTCCAAGACCTTCCTCTGTACCATACCCTGTGATGTTGTCAGGCTGCTCTGGGGTGCCTGACTGTGGATCAGCACTGCTCCCAGCTCCGTGGAGTGCTGGGGATCTGTGCCATCCTGCCCAGGGAACACAGAAAAGCAGTGCAGAGCCACACACCACACATCTGCCATCAGCCTGTTGGTGACAAGAGCAGATCTTTGTTTCCAGGTGGCATGGATGGGCTCAGAATCTTCACCAGTCCTGCCATGCTCTGGGGGACGAATCAGACCCAAGTGGGCAATTTGGCATTTTGCGATGCTTTATTTTTGTGGATGGTCAAATATACTTTAGAGAAGAAAATGCTTGTGGAGAGCCACGTTTTACCCAAGTTTTATAATCGAGTTATTACGGAAGTGTGTAAAAAATGGGGTTTAGAATAGAAGTGCTGACACTAGAACAGCATGAACACAGCTGTTATAATATAGTAAATTTGTAAGAAATTGTATAGCTAACAAAGTAGGTCAACAGCTTCAGAGAAGAAACTGTTTCAGATGGCATGCTACTCTATCTTAGGGATCTGGATGGTTTTGCAACATGAGAACAGAGATGTTTTCCCTTTTGTGCTGATTCCTGTCATTTTTGGTTTTAAAAATATTCATGCTGGAAGGTGGGGCTGACCTCCAGCTGTGAGTAAATACAAATCCAGCATGTACAGGTACAGCACAGTGGATCACAGACCAGAGAATTTAAGGGTGAGTATACCGTGCCAGATGACAGGTCACACTTCCTAGTGTCCCTCTGTGACAGTGGCCAGGAATGGCTGGACATGAACGAAGGTGAGAAGGCAGATGGTACGTGTGGCAGATTTTTCAGAGCATTCCCCTAGACACAAGCAACTCATGCTTTAGAAACTTCCCAAATCAGAAGGGTTGCCTTTGTTTTTAATAGTCCTTTTGATATCCATTATTTTTTTCCATGAATTTGTCCAGACTCCCTTTGAACTTTTTCATACTTTCATTACACTGCTGTGGAAAGCAATCCCAGAGCTTGGGAAGGAACATGAGACTTGGCTTTTCTAATTCTGAAATATTGACCCTTTTTTTAATAATACAGCAAAATAATACTATTATGCACTTTGGGATGGGCTGTGCTTGTGCTTCACTGAGGTAATCCCTGAAATAATCCCTCTTGTGCTCCTATTTGCCCTTCAGAGCAGTTTCTGGTAAGATTCTGTCTACCAGCTCTCTGAGAAGCTCTTTGATATATTTAGTGTTACATGTCATTTAGGCCTCTAAAGTGCTAGTAAATTGGGCTTTACTCTAGTATTTTCATTTATTGTTGCTTCCTAAATATGCCTTGCCTGTCTTGTATCTCCATACACTCCAGCTCTTGAAAAGACCGGTCCATCAGCCTGTAGCTGGGAAGTCTCCATGTCCCTAATGCCCTCTGAGGGAGCTGTTACTCAGCAGCAGTTATCAGAAGAGCAGGACATTTCCTGATATACCAGAAGATCATGAGACTGACTTACAACTCAAACCAAACTATTCTTCCTGTGTTTCTCCCTCATTCTTGGAAGGATTTACATTGCTCTCAGTGTACTACCTGACATTAGATTTTCATTAGTTCATGAATGTCTTGGTCAAATCCATTCACTGCATCTCTGGTCCCTTCAGGGTCCACCTCAAGTCTCAATTTTCCACTTTGCTCTCCCCTGCTGCCTGTTAACCCCTGCTTGCCTATCTGACATACAGCCTGACATAGCTGCTTAGTCTGACTCAATGGGTTCAGTGAATGATAGTGTCAAACTGTTCTAAGGGACAGGGTTAATCCAAATACTAAATACAGCCCTTAGACTTTCTGTAAACACTTTGTGTTTGCCTGAACAAATATTAATGCACAAAGGTGGCACTTCTCAGCCTCCATCCATCCTCACCTCTGTTTAAATTCCAGTGCTTTAATCTCATCTTCCTTGTCCCATTTTTTTTTCTTTACTTTGCTCCTGATAAAAAGGTTTTGAGGTGCTTTTCTTGCCCTCTTTCAACCTTCCTGTATATCTCCATTTCCAGCCAATTTGATGCTTTGGGGGGCTGTTGGGAAGGTTC
>NW_008691867.1:130763-164157 GCF_000695815.1 Acanthisitta chloris
GTATATTTATAGGTACAGTTGTTCTTGAGAACCTCCAGTTTTGAAAACACATAAATACCAGTGGTGCTTTGACTGACATTGCTTAATGGCATAGTTTCCATGAGAAAGAAATCTTGAGTGCTAAAATGGTAACACAATTGGGACCTTTGGTAAGATTTTCAAGGAATTCTACCTTCCCTTCTCAACAGTGATCTTTACTGAGGAGGCCAAATGGAACTGTTTTTTGATGAGTCAGAGACTCGATGTTGAAGTCACTCCTGGTGGTGGCACTTAATTGCTCTGTGGAGCCCAGAATGTACAAGTAACTACCATACCCTAAGTTTTGTTCCGGAGCTTTCAACAGTGTTGATAACCAGCTGCACAAGTTAATCCTAATGATTTGGGGCTTTTATAGCAGCCTCCTGTCTCACCACTTTTATAGAAGTGTTTGAAAACATCTGTTTTATGACAGAGGAAATAACCATGTTCATCCTCTTTTCTATGCTGTGGCTTGAGTGTGTCTCATGCCATTTGTGAACTATTCCTTCTCAAACAAATTCATCTCTGTTTTCAAAAACTTAATGCTGCAGGATTTCTGATACTTATTTCTTGTGTTGACTGTCCTTTGACTGCTTTCCTTTTTACATAGCTTTTTTTTTTTACAAACTGTAAGCACTTTAATTTTATTATGAGCTACCAAAATTCTATTTTCTGATAATATTTCTAATATTTCCATCTTGTATGATATTGTAATCTGGGAGCTGAGTATTTCAATGAAATATTGAATATATTGAAATATTGAATATTGGTCTTTGAAGAAGTTAATACCAGTATTTTTTTTAGTTTGGTAATAAGCACATGTCTTTTTGCACAGAAATGGACCCAGATGTGACCTGCAGTGTCAGTTTCAACATCTGAATTCTTCCATGTTTAAGTCATTTATTTTCAGGCTGACTTGCAGTTAGATGTTCATGCTATTTTTTTCCCTGGCTTACATAATCCTTATCTAGGCAGCTGACACTGCAGTCTAAGTTGCAGTGGTAGTTAGCAAGGAGTGGAAAAATGATTGGAGTGATATGTTTTAACATTTCAGAGTCACAGGATGTTCAGCTTATGCTTTTGACTGCTGAGTAACCTCTTTGATAATAAGAATGTTACTGAAATACTGACCCTCTTTTTAATAATACAGCAACATCATGCTATTATGTGCTACTGTGTTTTACCAGTAGAGAATTGGAAAAATGATTTACTTCTAGGGCTAGTAAATAGGTACTATTATTCAGAGAAAATCAAATAGCAAGAATTGAACCTCTTCCTTGCAATGAAATTAATGTTGCACTATCAGCTGTGTTTCAACTTAATGTTGTTTGCTTTGATTTCACATTTGCAAAGAAGTTTGTTCACAGAGGATGTAATTTTATCTACATGATGTACAACAGGTAATGAAAGACCAATATTCAGCAAATACAGTAGTAGTATTCACTCGTCAACATGAACAAGTATTTCAGCTGCATATACATTTTAAAGGCAGGCAAGCAGTGGCTGGTAAAGAGCTTACTCAAGTCTTACCAAAGTTGTGAGTGATTCAGTAAACTGGGACTGTTCTTGCCCAGGCCGTCTGGGTCAGGGGCTATGAGAAAAATCAACTATTTGCTTTTGACCTTAACAGTAATTTGCAGTGTGTGGAGTATGTACATTTCATGTATGAAAGCCTTGAGCTCAGCCTTAGTCATCCATCACTTCACACTGGTAAAGTGCAGATCAAAATGTTTTCAGCCATGAACGTGGGAGCAGATCAGAGATGTGTGTATGGAGAGCATGAAAACAGGGTAGGAACTGGTTCACTGCTCTAGAAGGGACAGAGCTAAAAAGTGGCCAAGAAAGGTTCAAAAATATTTTTGAAGTTATGAGTATTGCTGAACAATTTTCTGGATGTCATGGATCCCAGTTGCTTGAAAAACTGTACACATCAAGTCAGAACAAGTGTGTGTTGCCATGGCTGGAGCATGTGTCAATGCTGCCATGGGCAATGGGCACTCTGCTCATCTTCTGAATCACAGATATTGTACTGAAGTGTGGAGTTGGAGTAGTACTTAATCAGTAGTAATCACAATCAAGATTGAATTTTCATGCAGCTTAGGATAATTAGGCATTTATCAAATGGCTTTGGTTGGGTGGCATGTGAAATGCCTGACACCACCACGCAGTGTTCTAAGTTTCCTTCAAGAACATTGGGCAAATCATTTAATTGAGCAGTTCTTGGCCTGTAGCTCATTTGTAAATGGTTTTTGTGCAAGTCTGTGATGGGACATGTGTGGGTTGCTAAGGGTTTGTGTTGTCGGTGTTTCAGTCAGAGCTGAGGTATGAGATGGGCAGTGCTCTGAACTGATGATCTGAAAAACTGCTCACAGCTTGTTGCAGAGGGTTTGTGTCCAGGTAGTTTTCAGTCCTGCAGTGCTGAAAGGAGATGCAACAAAATAAAGGAGAGATCCACTGAGCATCTTTGAATAATTGTTTGATCTACTCATTGCTGCTAAAATGAAATTTTGCAAATAAATTTTTGTGGGACTGATGAAGTTGTGAAAATAATTCCACGAAATCAATTGAGCGAGTGCCACAAAGGACACGGTGGGAGTTGGGAAAGTGTTCAAAGATGTTTGAACAGATGCCCAAAGGTCACTCGTTACCTAGCAATAAAAATACTGGGAATTAAGGAGAAAGGGCTGTGTATCTGAACAAGGATATGCAAAGGTAACCAAGGACAAAAACATCCTTGTTTTTAAGGCATAAACATTGAGATTATTGCAGAGTGAAAGCAGTAATATGAGATAAGTGTTTGCAAAAAGGTGGACAGTAAAGTGCTGGTATATTACTGATGTGGTGCTTGCAGTGTCTGCTGGGGAGTGGACCTGTTTGAGGGTGAGATGTTACGTGTAGTGCTGTCTATGCTCATCTGAGAGAAAGTTATGCCATATTTCAGAAGAAAAGGAATGTCTTCTAACAGGGAAAAAGTGACACTGGTTTCAGCACCTCAGAAATTTGGGTATCTCCCATATGGTCAGCTGCAATGCAGTTTGGGGTTTTTTCTACACTGGCTAGCACTGGAGCTGAAAACCTGAAGTGAGCGTTCACTGCAGACATTAACCTCTGCAATCCTGCTGGGTCAGGGAGAGGGTAGATAGTACTGTGAAGAAACAATGTCAGGATGCCTCTGCACAGCCCTCAAGCCCCAAGTTATTCTTGAATCAAATACTTGGAAACAAGGATTCCATAGGGGATAAGGAGGAAGCAATAACAACATCAAGGGAAAATTGGAATCAAGGGGTGAAATTTGCTAACATGGCTTGAAAAGACATTTTTTCTATTATGTGTAAAATGTTTTTAAGGTTCTTAACTGTTTCTTGGACTCTGCATAAGATTAGAAACCACTAAGATCTTTCTTTGCTAAATAAAATATTTTTTTTTTTCCTCTGGAATATTTGAGTAAACTTTCAGTGTGTTCTTCAGATTTTTATTTCTCTCATTTTTCTTACAAATATTTCATTTAGAAGTTTAGTGGAATGAATAATGTCTACTTGAAATGAAAAATTGAAACCCGCTGCTAGATAAATGCAGAGAAGCAGTTCTTTGCATTTTCCAGGTATTTTCCATTTTTTATAAATAAGAATGTGAAAGTAGATCTGATGCTGTGCAAGTCAGATGTACATTTGTTCATCTGATGGAAAGTGTTAGGGCAGAGTGACTTTTGACCTGTTCTGAGGGAAGGGTGTGGAGATAGGCACAGAGAGGATTGGGAGCACACGTGTTTCTGAGGCATCTGAGGCTGAAGCCTTTCCCGGGGAACCAGCTCTGCAGGTAGGAGAAAAAAAACAGACTCTTTGATTGCATGTTTACATGGTGCTTCAAAGGACCAGAGAAGAATGGCAGAGAGTTTCTAGGATTTTTTTTAAAAATTTTTTAAAAATCATGCTCTGTGTAATCCAATTTGTCTTGCTCAGTCTTTTGGAGTCACAGAGACCAAAGGTGGTAATGTGGGGTAAGGCAGGAGGATATTAACTTGTCTCTCATTTAAAAGTAGCAATATCAAATGCACAGATGTTTTAAAATCACATTTCAGCATGTTATCTAATTTTTATGGTTAGTCATTACTGTAACTAACTCAACAGAAAGGAAAGAGAAAATTGGTATAGCTTCTAAAATCAATGAGCCATTAAATAGGTGACAATAATCTTGATAGGAACTTAGAATATTTAATTGACATGCAAAATACCTCTAGAGATCATTACCATTTCAGGCTGTTCTCTAAATGCCAAGTGTTTATACCTTGCCCACAAAGCTGGAGGGAAGGCACCCCTGATGGGGTCAGCACAGCTCCTTCAAAACATGGGTCGTGTCTCTTCTCATGTGTTTTGTGCGTGTCTGTGTTTGCTTTCATGGTTTTCTGTCTTTTGTGTGAACAGATGGGGCCACAGAGGTGGCAGTGACACTCTGCCAGTTTATACCCACCGGTATAAATGCCCCCACTTCATTTTGCCAAGTGGGGTTGATTATTTCATGCACTGCATTTTCAGGTGTGACTTCATTCTCATACATAACACAAGTAATGGGATTTCCGCTGCTGTCTGGGAGAGCAGCCTTCGTAGCTTGGCTGTGAGCAGCTTGGCTTGGGTTTTCTGGTGGGTTTACCTTTGTTTTTTCTAGTCGATGTTGTTTCTTGTCCCAAGTACCACCTGTAATAATTTCATTTTTTAGAGCCCTGCAGAGCAGCCATGGCCACAGAGGGTGCTCAGCATCCTGCTGGGACTCAGCAGGGAGCCAGCAGCTCCTGCAGCCTTCCCTGAGCTGACCTCCTGCAGTCTCCTCATGCTCAGCTGGATCCTTTCCCGAGAGGAGGAGAGCCCAAGTGGTGCTGTCACCTCTCCCCTCAGCTGAGGGCTCCAGAAATGTGGTTTGCTGGCTCTAAGAGCTCTGAGTTTTGAGCAGCTCTGTGGGTGCAGCTCTTGCCTCTCTCTGCCTGTGCCACAGCCAGAGCCTTGTTGGGGCTTGTTCTTAGAGCACTTTGTAGTAACACATGTCAGGAGATTGCCTACCCCTCAGGAACCTCTTCACCAGATGTCATACCATTCTTTGGTTTATGTTGTAGAATGCATTTCCATGTTGAGTTAGATGTTTCAGGAAAAACATGCAGAGAAAGAAGAATGAGAGAGAGTATTGACATGGCACATAGAGGCAGTATGGCTTGTCCAGACAAATGGAGTTAGTTGAATCAAGGGTGGATCGCGTGGTACTTGAATCACTGTTACCTGATGGCCTGACCAAGTAGGATTATGTTGACAGCAAGTGCTGTCTGAGATTGTCTTCTGGTTTTTGATTTTCCTGCTTTACTCCCAGTTTACAAAACAGTTTTATATTAGTAGTAATTGTGTTTTTCATCCTATTCTCACGTGTAGTATTATGACTGTGTACACAGAGTGAGACAAGACAATGTAACCAGGACTCAGAACTGAAATCACATGTACTTGAGATTGATCCTTCCCCCTCACCCCAGAATATAAGAATTTAAACTTCTTGAAAATGTTTACATGAAGATAGACAAAAATACTTAATGGAAAAAACAAATCACATAAACAAGACATCATTGTCTTTCATTCTCCTATGATGCTAAATTTTCAAAGCGTTTCCCCCATGCTCTGAAAGCATTTTCTCTTGTGTTTGTTGTGCTCTGTTGTTGAAAACCTACCCTGGGAACATGCAGCACCCCTTTATTAAGTTGCCAAATGATTTTAGCAATCTTATTTTCCACATCTGGTTTTTAAACCTCTTTGAAAAGCAGTCAGGCCTGTGAAAAGAAGTCATGAATTGCAAATGTGTGTGTCTCTGAAAGTTACCTCACATTTTCAATCTAGCACTGCTGCTCTGGCATGGTGCAAACAATGCCTGCACTGAGTGACATTGGCAGCAGCTTGGTGCTGGGGATGACTGTGTGCAGCTGCACAGCTCTGTGCTCTGTAAGCAACGTGGCTCAGGTAGGAAAACTCACTGTGAAGGGCATCCCTGGTGAAGTACCCACATGCTGAAGTAGCCTTAGAGACTTGTTGCTTTTAGCATCTAGTTTTCTTGCTTCTTCTACTCACTCCCTGGTCTTCCAGGGATTTGTAACTGCTTTTTCTTCCCATGCTTGGTTTACAAATGTTAAATGTTTAAAGTACCAGCTCAACAGTACTTTCAAGTATAAGTCCTTAATTCATGTCCAACAAACTCATTTTCTGACTGTGTCATGAGATGATACGATGCTATGATGATGGCCAGTCAGCCCCTGTAACGCAGCAGGAGAAGACAAGACCTCTCTGCCACCATGGAGGAGCAAAGGAACACGATGTAGGAACTGAAACCCCCAAATTTCAGCTGGAGTGGCATGCTGATCACCTCCACTGTGGACTCAGAGCCCCGTTCAGAGCTCAGTCAAGCATGAGCCTCCTCTCTCCAGGGCAGTGTTGTGCCTTTTGGTGTGTCAGGACAGCAAAATTGCTTCTCCACTTGCTGTGTCTGTTGTGTAATATAAAAGCTACACTGTGTCTGGTAGATGATTCATTAAGCTGCAACCATAAGAACCAAAACTCTGAAGGTCTACAAGCAGCTTTGACCTCTCTTACTGTACAGAGGTTGCTAGTACTGTGCAACTAGTACTAGCATGTACATTAGCAATTAAGAAGTCAGGAAAGTGGAGACATGAACAATAGTCCATCTGTTTGACAGAAATAACTATTAAGATCAGTATGAATTTAGATGCTTCTTTACTACTTAAACTGCTCTAATGACTAATGTTCTTGTGGTAGAATTGCCTTGTTAGCTAATGAAAATTCTTCGGGAAACCCCCAGGAAGAACACTTGTGAAGTGCTAGACAAAAATTAAATATTGATTATTTTTAATACATCAAATTAAACTTAATCATACTTTAGGAAATACATAATGTTTCCCAGAAATAATTGAAATCCCACTGCTGGTTTCTGTACAAGGTGGTTTTGTGCTGAAATGAGTTGCAGTACAATAGAAGCTCCTGCTAACGTATAATTTGTGAAATTCAAAGAGTGTTAGCATATCATTTAGATAATGAAACCTTTATACCCATCTAGATTTGTAAGTACCAACTTGAGTGAAGGCAATGCTGTTTCAGTGCTATTATATTAAATTACATACATTTGCTGGGGGGTTTAGATGGCTCTATGTTTAATTTACAAGCTTTTCATTCCAAGCGTTTCATTTATTCTTAGCAATTAAGGAAACCATAGTTTTAAAAACTACTGATAGTAGTGTTAAAATCAAGTGCATATTCACAAGGCTGACCAAAGTCTGAATAATCAAAGGAGTCAATAAATGTGAATAATTTCCAAGACACTTTTAATAGTTATTTTTTCTGAATGTGTTAATTGCGCATTCCTCTTATGAACTACAACCACTCTCCCCCTCTTCCCCATTTGATTTAGGAGCAGCAGCCAAATGTCTTGCTGCAAGTGAAGGGAAGAGGGAGGAGTGAAGCAGACAGCAGCCTCTCTGGCTGTGGCGGGGCTGGGGGGGGGGGTGTGAGAGGTGTCAGTCCAGCTCCTGCCATGTAGATTCACGGACAGCTAAACTGCTGCTTCTATTCAGCTCCACCATCTGTTGAAGATTTTTTGCTTGTGGGTCATCACTGAGCAACTTTATGGTCTGACTTTCCCACTCTGTGCCAGGATGGGTCTGGATGCTGCTGCCCAGATGCTGTGGATGGGGCACTTCTGGCTCCCAAAGGACACCCATGCTAGGCATACACCTCTGGTGGTGCCATCTGTCCTGTCCCAGCACTCAGCCATCTCCCAGTCCTGCTGCACAGCCTGAGTCATGGGTCTCACATGGACAGTAAATACAGGATTGGTAGGTACAGCTGACGCTGTTTTGATCTGTTGTTTTCAGCACGATGGGGTGACCATATAGGCAGCTTTGGAAAGGATCTGTGAAAGATGATACATTTCCACATAATGTGTGTGGAAGTCTATGCTTGGAAAGTATTAGGAGCTCAGAACATAAAAAGGTAATAATTTAAAATTGAAAAACACTGTTCTGTATTTAAAAGCCTTCATGGAATTTGCACTGAGCCAGGAGTGTCTTGTTGCTACTTTCATTTAGGAGTATCCCTCAGTGTAAGTAAGGCAGGCTGCAAAAGCTTCATTCCTGGTGGTGGAATGTGCACAGGGAAGAGCTGGATCTGCAGGAAAGGTGGTTGGCAGGCAACTGAGTACCAGCTATGCCAAGTCGCTATCACTAAATATAAAGCACCTATTTCATAGTGGTCTTTTTTTTGAGAAACAGTGGGTCTGCAACAGCTGAGAACGTGGCCCTGTGGATTTTCTTTTATGGGTCCTGGGTTTCCTCCCCTCATCAGAGAAATCTCTCCCCAGTGAGAGTTTTTAAAGACTCTGCTAAGCTGTTCCTGTTCCTTTGTGGGATTTATTAAGATTCATTTGGGGCCGTTTGGTTTTTCCAAGCATTGGCTCTAAAATTTTCTAGGTTCTAACTTTCCTTTTCCCCACCTTCTCCTTTTCAGTAGGTTTGTGTGTCCCTGCTACCTGCAGAATGAGGAGCTTAAATGTATTTGTGCAGTTGTTTTTCACTGCTGGAGGGTCTGCTGTTGATACCAGCAGAGAATGAGCTGGTCAAGTCCATTTCTAAGGAAGGGCTGTCTGTATCCATAAATGGGAATGTGAAGTAGCTCAGGTGCTCACAATTTCATCTCTTTGCTGCAGCTATTCAAAAACACTTTACCCGAGTTCTCAGTTTAGCTGCATTAAGCTGCAGAGAAAGGCCAAACAGAGCCAGAGGGACACAGGAGGGGCATGGAGATGGCACTGGGTGCTGCTCCAGTCCTGCTCAGTGCCAGAGGTGCTGGGCAGCTCTCCCTGGGCCAAGCCAACAGCACAGGCAGGACAGCCTTTTGTGACCCAGCACTAGTTCTGTAGGCTGCAAACTCAGTTTTATGTTTTAATATTGAAAAAATATGGTGACAAGTCAAGAGGATCTGCTGCAGAGTATTGCTGTGTCCTACCCCCTTATTTAGCAGTGGAGACATCTCAGAGGCATGAGGCAGGTACCAGCAGTTTCTGACTTAGCACCACCCTGACATATTTTGCACAGCCATTCACACACTATTACCTCACTGAATTTCATCCTGAGTCCTTGTTATGAAATCTCAGGGAAGCTGTTAGCTTTTCTTATCTCAATTTTTCCTTTTTTAACTTGTTGAGTGTTTTCTGTAACTGTTGGATGCTTAAATATCCTGGTGATAGATGCCTAAGGAAAACAAAGTAGTACAAAGAGTTCAGGAGATAGAGTCTGCAGAACTGTTTGTAAACTGCTGGAAGATTCTTGCATGTGAGTGCAAAGCAATTTGCAGCAGATTTTGTTTAATTGTAAGTAAGCTCTTTATGGCTGAGTATATTACTTGCTGCATTGTTTGGTTGTTGAAAATAGTTTCTGAAAGCAGGGCTGAGGCTTGTAGAGTGGTAGAAAATTTTCAGCCCAGGGAATGAAGGAGGCAACTTTCAGCAGTGTTCCACTCCCCAACTCCTTGGGCTTTTGAAGTGACTGGCCAGTACTGGGGGCCCTGGTGTCATTGCAGCCTGGCTCTAGGAAATAGCAAATGTTTTTGAGATTCCTGCCCTGATTTCATGGGGTTTGTGCATGTTGAATATAATTGAATGTGAGTAGTGTTAGAGTGTGTTTCAGCAGAGCTAAGAGCTTGACTGCCCTCAAATAAAGAAACTTTGAAGAATTAATGCAATAAATTTTCTTACTGTTTTAGTATCAGAACCAGATGACACATCTATACCTGCATATATTCTCATGCTGCCTTTGCTTTCCAATGCCAGTAAGAACCTAACTTGGAGGTGTTATGGCACTTCAGAATCTGCTTGAGTAGGAAATAGCCTATAAAAAGAAAAGGAGCTATGGATACTTTTCCATAATCCTCATGAATTGTCAATTAGAGCAGAGTTATTTCTATTAGTATCATCGATGTGTTGTCAGCATTTTTTGATGCCATCCCCCCTTCTAAGGAGGGATTTCCTTCTTTACACCAGCTAAAATAGCTGTTATAGCACAACCCACACCACTTAGTTCGAGGTAATTTATTTTTATTTTATTTGTGGGACCATAAGGTGGTCAAAAGTTTGAATCATTAAAGCAAACAGTGTGCAGAGATATTTCAGAAAGGATTTCTCATTCCTGTAATTTCACACTTCCAGAGAAAAGGAGTGATTTGCAGGGATTTTACACTTTCCTTTTCATACTCAAAGTTAATACATTGCACTATTATACTCAAAGTTAATGCATTGCACTGTTCCACAGTCGGTCATCAGTGCTTGGTGTCTCATGGAGAAGGGAAGTGTTGGGAAACAAATGTGGAGAGACAAAGTCATTTGTCCAAAGATGGATGGTATGTTTTGAGAACTTCTGGTCTGTAACCCAGGCCATGGACCCGCGTGTGGTGTTCTATCTCTCAGAGCTGTGTAGACTCAGTTGTAAGCCCTGGGCTTGTTCCATCCCTTCCTCCTCTTCTTCTTCCTCCACAGCTGGCAGCAACCTGGTGCTTGAAGCCAAAGTGTGGCTGCTGACACTGTGGGGACAGTAGAAGAGGAAGCTGGGGACTGGTCACTGTGGACTGGAAGGGAGAACACGGAGATGCCACATGGGCAGACCTACACGTAGCTCATGCCCTCATGGCTGTGGGGCTTGGGCCATCCTCTGCTATTCAGAGTCATTTGGGAGGAACGAATTGGTGAAAAAACCTGGCTCCAAAATAAGACTCCTGCAGAGCACACTGAGTACATCCAGCCTGTCTGGGCAGGACATGGTAGGTAAGTACCTTCAAAGAAGGTTATTTTACTTGCTTTTGAACCACCTCTATAGTTGGTCATAAAGAGTTTTTGACCTACCGAGCTTCCAGCGCTCCCAGAGCAACAGGCTGTAACAATGCAAGAGGAGGAATTTCAAAAAGGTCTTGAAAGGGTTTTGTGAAATGCATTATGGTGGATTGTTTGAAGCTCTTAGAACTGATCTTTAATAGTTGCACCCTTTAAAAGCTCCTGAAATCCATTCATGTTTACAGGACGAGACATGAATTTCAAAAGTCTTTTTTCTCCTCTTCTTCTTCATTTTAGTTCCTGCATTAATGACCATGGTTCCTGCAGAGAGATGAGCATTGCTGAGGTCAATAATACTTCTTTAATGCGAACTGCCAGGATAATCATCTGTGCTGAAATTCACTTTGATGTAGAGGGAGTGTGCAAAGCCCTCACTTGTCTTCATTAGGGTAATCCGGTGCCAATACTCTGATTTCTTTAGGGCAATATAGCACAAAGCACCTAGAGTGAGATCACTCTGCTAGGTTAGAGTCAGGTGGGAGACTGGTGCTTTTGGATAAAGTACAAGGTAGTGTTATTAAGAGAAATGATGAAGATCTCTGCAAAGGACTAGAGGGAACAGTTATAAGCTGAGACAGTTTTTTTACTGTTAGGATGGTGAGGCACTGGAATAGATTACCCAGGGAAGCGGTAGAATCACCATCCCTGGAGGTGTTTAGGAGGCATCTGGATCTGATGTTGGAAGATCTGGTTTAGGGGTTACAGCAGTGGCAGGTTAATGGTTGGACTCAATGATCTTAGAGGTCTCTTCCAACCTTGATGATTCTATGATTCTAAATAGGATATCTGAGTCTTATCATAGCTTTGGGATGGATTTTGTAGAATAAAGGAAGAAATTTATGTAGGTTTAGGTTCATTTACTAAAACTCTGTGGAAAAAGAAGTAATTGTTTTCTACATGGAGTTGTAAGTATTTTCCAGTATTAGCTGGATTAGTTCACTTCACTTGCTGGCACAAATAGGCCAGTGAGAATTGGGTTCCCTAAACCATAGGAAACTGACTGGAAATAAACTATATACTGTGATAAAAATTCATTACCACTTGCATAGGAGATGAAAAGACCCTTCAATAATCTTAAACTTTTTGCTTCAGGTATTTGACAGACTCAGATGAGAATGTTTTTAAGCAAGTATTTTGCATGTTTGTTTTACTATCATCATTTGTAAAGGAATAGCTGGAATCTTTTTTGTGGTAGATTTGGCTTAAGAAATTCACAGTACTTTGAGATAGCAGTGACTGCTCATAAGAAGGTAGGGTGTGGAATATATATTGTAATAGGAAAACTAATTAGTTTTAATTAAAGGTAGGCACAAATCATGGACTTCAGGTCATAATCTAACAACCTCCCCAGGGTTTATGTGGCTTTTTCATTAAAATGAAGTTTCAGTAAAGCAAAACAGATTCTGCAGAGGAATCTGGTAGTCTTATCTGTAGTTCCTCAAGCAAAATTCTCATTAGCTTCACTGTCATGAGCATACAGTCTGTAGTTCATACACTAAAAACTGTAAATATTATTTGCTTTAAATTTTTGTTCTAGATCTAGTAACTTTGACACTAGGAATAACTGATTTGAGCAGGTGACTGGAGAGCAAAATATTTATCATTCCTCATTATAAAAAACCTAGAAGGCTCTTGATGAGGACTGAGACAACAGATTTCAAATAAATAAAAGCAGTATGTTTTAGACAAGACATGAAGTTAAATTGTGTAGCTCATTGCCACTGTGTGTTATGAAGATCAAATGTACAGAGGGGTTAGAAGTTCATTGGCTGAGTTAATGGGGAATAGGTCTGTCAAAATCTGTTAAACATGGTACTCTGAATCCAACTCCTGCTTCAGGGAGTCCCAGGCTCCTTATTTCTGAAACCGAGCAGACCACGTCAGTGCGTGTGCCATCCCCTCCCGGGCCCTGACAGAGCAAGGTCCTGAGCCGGGGGCACCTGCGAGTCGGCAGCACGTCCTCCTGCAGGGTGGCTGAGCACTTCAGAGCTCAATTCATGGGTGCAAAAGGTTACTGTGGAACTCACATCTTCACCAGACCTCGTACCAGAGCCGGCCGAGAGCTGCCAGCTGGGTGCCCACGGGGGGTTTGCTCAGGGGTTGGCAGTGTGAACACAGCTCCCTGCTGCGAAGGGATAGTTGGGAGGAAGTGTTTCATTTTGAATTGGCATTGTGAAGTGATATGTTCAGCTTCAGCTGAGACAGGATGAATTTTTTTAATTTCCTCATGTCCTTACTAATGTGCATTCAGGAATAATTAGCTTATTTAGGTGTAGCTGTAGGAATTAGCTTATTTAGGTGTACAAACCCAAATATTCTGATAATTTACTGGTGAAGAATAATTTGACAAGCTGTCACAAGGATTTCAGCTTTTTCAGATGTCTTCTATTTTGGTTGCTTCTGTCAAGAGGATTTTTTTTTTGTAACATGAAAAAATTCAGTTCAATGGGACAGATTTCCTCCCAGAAGATAATTTTAAATGTTTAGTTAGATGTAGTGGTTTTCCTCCAGCTGTCACTGCTTTCTTTTTCCTACATTCTTGAGAAAAGATTTTAAAAGTAATTAATTGTGAATGTGTCTGTATCAGCCTTTCCTAGCAAGGCCTTTTGTTTATTTAAATTTGTCAGCTCCTCGTGTTTGTACTGCAGACTCTGCACCACGTCGTGCCCTACAGGTCATGCACTGGAGGATTATTATTCAGTCCTCACCCTTAGAGCATATTTTGGAGAGGCAAAGAAGAGAGCTGATAATTAGAGCTAGACCATGAAGTCTTCAGTGCCATATATATGGGATTGTCAGATGAGTAGTGAAAACTATCTCCTCAACTGCTTTGGAGGTATAAGGATAAATCCTGACCTGGTGTCCAACAGCAAGACCATAGGGATGTCACCCATGGCCCTGATGAAATTATTGGATTTAGGCTGATGATTCACACATGGGGAATCTGCTCCTTGGAGTAGTTATTAGCTATTGAGGTGTGGATCTTATACCAAAAATGTCTCTGGTTGGAGATGTATATCCATGGGCATGGAGCTGTAAGGTAGCAGGGAGAGGAAGTCAGGGGTGTAACATTGAGGTGATTTCCTCAGCATTTCCTGATTTGGAAAACAGAAATCAATGGGGAAAAACTCAGAAAGTTCAGTAGCAGTATTGTTGAGAAGCATGTCCTTTAAATTCTCAGGGACCATTTTATCTACCCTTCTTTCCCTTCTGTGATGGGAGTTTGCTACCATTCTTCCCAGAGCTCCAAGGCCTCCTGGGGAGCACATGGGTGGTGGCACATCTGCTCTGTCCCCATCCTCATGCATCTCCCAGCAGAAGGGTAGTCAGTGCCAGTGAGATGTCACTGCTGATGCTGATTCCTGGGCTGCAGTGTAACTCTCTGCCATGCTTTGGCTTTCCTGGAGCCATCCACATGGATGGGTGGAGGTGTTGGATGCTGCTGCTGGGCACTGGTGATGCACCTGAGGGTCTGCCTGGCTGGCAGCTGGTGCCTGCACACCTGCTCTAGGGGCTACTGCAGGAGCTCTTTTTTCCCTGTTCCATTCAGGCTGAGATGGCTGAGCTTGGAGTAGTTAAAGAATTGACCTCTGCAAATGTTCCTGAGAGAGACAGAGGGAGCATTCCTCACTTTACTATATCCCACAGCTGGTCAATGCACCAGGGACTGGGCAAGCTGCTTAGAGTCACAAGGTTTCCCCACAGCTCTCTGCGGGCACTTCACTGCATGAATTTGGCTGCTTCTTTCCTTTCCCCCATCAGGAAGGAACTGACTGTCCTTTGGGACAAGGACGGGAAGGAGTAGGGAGGGCACAGTGCTCGTCATCCCTGTAGCATCTGGGGCTCAGGCAGATTTGTACCATGAAAGAGCAGTGCCTCTCCCCCATTCAGCAATAGAAGAATATTTTCCTCCTGGTGCTTTTGGCACTGTTTGACTTGGCATTCAGGAGCTGGTGTCCCACTGTGCAGAGCGCTTTGGGAATTAACGCAGACACGGACAATTAGTCTTTTAAAAGGTCTGCCAGGGAAGCCAGCATAGCCCCACTGTATAATATCAATTTTTAATGATGATAACTTTGCTAAATTCAGCCCTTGATAAATCTTAGAGTTGGATTTTCAAAGTTTAAAATCAAACATAACCCAATTACTTCAGTATTTGATTAAACTGAACTGCCACTTTGGTAAAGTGTTTAAATAAATCAGTATTAATATACTTTTCTACAGTAAATAAAGTTATGTCTGTATAGTTCAGATATGAATATTCATATGGAGTACATAGAAATAAAGCACTGGCAGTTTGCATGGAAAATATATTAACCTAAGAAAATAAATATTTTATTGATCTTTAAAGGGATTATGATCTTGGTAGTAGTGATTGAAAACAATGATTTTAGAACAGTGAAACCAGTAATTGTAAATATGTTGTAGGAAATCCATTATATTTTATTCTGCTAACTCTGAAAACCACCTGCTGTAAATTCTTAAGGGCTGACACACTCTGGGAGGCAATGTAGAATGGAATATTTTGGAGGCTGCAGTGCTTATGGACACATGCTCTGCTGGCATTTGCTGCCAGGTGGCACTGCCAGGAAACACCTCCCTAAAAGTTAGTTCTCAAACACAGAAGAGGTCTTCACCCAGTGAGGCTGCCTGGCCTTAGTGCTGTCAGTGCTGTGCCCTGCTTGCATGCAAAGGTGCCCCCTCTCTGATGGTGCCTCATCCAAAGCCCTCCTGCTCCAGAGGGAACCTGCTCACTGGCTGAGACAGATTTGAAATGCATATTTGTAAGAGAGAGCTGAGTACCAGGGCCTCAATATGCAGTTGAATGTGCTCTTGCATGTAGAAGTAGTTCCAAAGAGTGAGAATTAGGGGCTGCTGCATCCCTTGTAGTCCTTCACAGAGTTCTTGAAACCTGCTCTGCCAGGGGCCATTGCGAGCCAGAGCTGGCCCAAGGCCAGTGCAGTTTGACCTTGGCTGCCTGTGGGGAGTATAAAAGGGCACAACTGGCTGAACTCTGTGTAATGATTTCCGAACTGTCAGGAATTCACATGATGACTTGCTTTCAGTTGCTCTTCTCCCAGCTTGTTTCAACAAGTCTTACTAAAGACATGATCTTCTTGTCAAGCAAATTATGGGCCTTCTAGAAACAGGGTGAAAGGCCAAGCTGCCCATTCTTATGGATGATTTCATTTTTCCAGGCTCATAAAATTTGGGAAATTAGATCCTTAATTTGTCATCTTAGTTCTTCAGTCTTGGTAAGCCTGAAGAAGTGAGCCTTGCTTACTACCTCCAGCTTGGCTCAGGAATACAGCAATCTGTTAGAATAGACAACAGGAATATACGACCCCAAAATGTGAAAGCTACCCCTGCTTTTGGATCTATGTGTCTTGGAGCCCTTGGAGTGCATGCATTTATTCCCAGGAGGTTTATTTTGTGTTCCCAGGAGCAGCTTTCTACCATCCAGAGGTTCTGGATGTGTGGAGCTTGTTCAAGGCTGCAAAAGTCTGTTCTGAAATCCTTCACATTGCAACCTATGCCTCTTTCAAGCTGCTTGACCTGGTGTAACCCATATCCAGGATACCATGGTTCTCTGTCCTCTTTTAATTGTGTCTGAAGTTTCCCACTGAAGTGAGAAAACCCAGCCATCTTCTGAAGCTCAACATGCTTCTCTTTAGCTTCCCATTGAAGTGCCATCTTCATCCCAGGACGTCACAGGAACATCGTTTGAAAAGAGACCAAATGTTGGAGAATATCAAGAGAGATCCTGGATGAGCCCACTAATTAGAATTGGCAAATGGAAATTACAAGTGAAACTGCACAAATCTAAAGAACTGGATCTTTCTCTGATTACCTTTATTCAGAAGTTGAAAAAAGCATTTCTCAGAGTGGGATTCAAGTGACTGATGCGTCATTACTTTCAACTCAAGAGATAAAACTTCTTGTTGCTTTTCTGAACATTCAATATTTTAGCATTAACTTATGGGGAAAGAACATGTCCAGTCTCCACTCTTTTCTTATGTAGACTTTTATGCTTAATGCCTGTTTTGAAGGCATTTATCCCCACTGGTTTATACTATTTCCTTTACTTCCTTGGACTATCATGGATAGTCATGCTGGGTGAAGTTTCTTGTCTGGCCTCCTATGTTGTGGTCATACGGACGAGAGGTTTTTAACCTTAAAAACCTATTCACTCCTGCTATTAACTTTGCAGGAGGGAGTAAAAAGACTGAGAAGACTAGAGCATGGAACTGTTTGGTTCCCAGGTGTGTTATTGAAAGGGTCTCCTGAAGATGTGTGTAACTTGGCTTTTTGTGGTTAACGCAGGAAAGTTCAGCATCTGATGTTTCTGTGTGTTTTCTTACCTTATTTTGTAGCAGGGGACCTAGAGATGTGTTTGGTTTGGTGATTCCAGGGGCCACCTGTATGTGCTGCTTTCCTGTCTTACTTCATTCTCTGCACTTCTTTTTCTTTCCCCCATCCTCACAGATGCATATTCTGATGGTCTCTGTGATCAGTTTCAGTCTCATCCTGCTAGAGGAACATGGTTATGCATTCAATTTCCCGGATGTGTAGCACAGTGTGGAGACCTCACAGCAATGTTTCAGTGCCTGAAGGGCCTACAAGGGAGCCAGAGAGGGACTCTTTATTAGGAACTGCAGTGATAGGACAAGGGGTAACAGGTTCAAACTGAAGGAGAGGAAGTTTAGGTTAGATATTAGAAAAAACCTTTTACTGTATGGGTGGTGAGGCACTGGAACAGGTTGCCCAGGGAAGTGGTGGCTGACACAACCCTGGCAGAGTTCAAAGCCAGACTCGATGAGGCCTTGAGCAACCTGATCTAGTCCCTGCCCATAGCAGGGGCAGCTGAGACTAGATGATCTGTAAGGTCCATTCCAACCCCTAAAATTCTATGATTCTATGATCTAGCACAGCTAGGCTGTGCCTGCACTGGCACTTCAGGGTCAGGTCAGACAGGGCTCTGAGCAATCTGATCTAGTTGAAGATGTCCCTGCCCATTTCAGGGGTGTTGGACTGGATGGCCTTTAAAGGTTGCTTTCAACCCAAACCATTCTGTGATTCTGTGTGCTCTCATAATGAACTCAGTGGTTCTGTTTTGCTGGCTGCCATCCCTTGCCTCACCACTCAGTCATGTGAAACTCCTGTTTCCTTCTGTCATGGCTCGCAGTTAGTTAAATTCATGGAAGAGTTTAAAAGTCATACACAACCCTGCAAGGCCAAGGTGTGGGGACAGGTGGGAGGTCTTTGTCCATCAGAGGGGAAATAATAAGGCAGAATTAAATCAATTCAAATGATGGCATTGATGTGTAGAAGTAAGTTCCATTATAAGACCGACCATGGTCTTAATCAATTCAAGTGATGGCCTGTCAGATTGTAGAATGGAATTACAGACATATATATAAAGACAGAGGGCCATGTGAACATCCTCTTTGGTTAATTGCTGCAAATATTGAAAAATACAGCCCTGGCCATGCACTGGGGTGTCTGGTAAGCAAGAGAAAAGATATTGTTTTGTTGTCAGGCAGAGATTTATGTATTTCATAAGTAAACACAATAGATGTATAATTTTGTTTCCTGAAGAGTGATGCAAACATGGCTGTGATTCCCAGCATTCCTAAATATGTGATTCCCAGCATTCCTAAATATGTGTTATCTGGGCATTGTGCATTTTCATTTGTGGCAGAAATCAGTTGTATCCTTTCAAAAAGAGCTTGTCAGTGTTTGCCCCAATGAGCAGATCTCCTCTCTGCAGTACTGAGGCATACATTGGCTTTAACAGTTGAACTTCAGGCTTTGAATCTGACTTCAGTGTTACATGGACAGCTACAAGAGTTCTTTGTGTTTCTCAATTTTATTGTGGGCTAAAGCAGATCAACACAGGATTTGAGCCAAAGCTCATTACGGTCAATGTAAGTTTTGTCCCGTTGATTTTGAACAGTGATTCTGTTCATGTAGCAAGGGCTGTATTCAGGGGAAAAAATAATCAAATAGCATTCTGTAATCTGCAGAAGTGAAGAGTCCTGTTAACTTTAGTAACATTAGTCCCACTGCTAATTAGTGTCTGCCGTCTTCCCAGGCTGTGAGCAAGTTATGGAATAACCAGTGTTAGGGTTTTTTTCCTGTTTCTTTGCCTTAGAATAATCCAAACCAGAACGGAATAGGAAGGCTATCACTATTATAGTCATGCTTTTTATCAGTGACAGATTATTGTTTTGATAGTGCTAGAACTAGGAAACATTGCATACTTGTGCTTATGAATCTGGTGCTCTGTATGCTCCCAGGATTGATATTACATCAATACCTTCACAAGGGATTCTGCTCAATGAAACCAGATTGATCAGGGTATTCACTAAATGTAATGTGACATCTTTGCTGATGTGATGTCCTGTGTGAAGGATTCTTTGCTGTGGTTAATTTGTGAAGTTCAATTAAAAGTTCTTAGAAATATATTCTTTAGACAAATGGAGGATTATGTCTCAGATCACAAGCTATTTGAAATGATTTAGAGATCAAAAAAAGCACTAATGTTTTGCTTTTCTCAAATGGATCAAAAGTTAAAGGGGAGCAGCAATCAGCTGGGAAGGTCTGCAGAGACCTGTGCTGGTCTTGCCACTCTTGTTTTTCAGTGAAGTAAAATAAAAAATTCTTCTGATTATGTTCATAGAAGGATTAGATGTTGGAAAAGTGGTAAATAATGATTGATGTGAGGTTCATCAACATGGCAAGATTAGTATTTTTAAAACTGCTTTGGAAATACATCTAGGAATAAGAATGTAACTTTTGCTTATGCGGGTGGAGAGCTGTGCCTGGAGAGCAGCAGCTCTGAACAGTGTAGAGCTCATATTGGAGAACCTGTTGAACAGGATCCCAAGATGTGGAGCTGTGGTTAAGAAGAATAGTATGAATATGTAAGCACTAAAATACCAGGCAGGGAGAGAGAAGCAGCTTGTTTGTTGTACTAGCAGTACCAGCAGGTTACTGCAATATATCCCAGTCTGGTGGTTGGAAAGAACTGGGAAGAATTAGAAAAATAATTTCAAGTGAGTAAAGCTGCCTTATAAAGGGTTATTAAAAGCTCTTGAAGTATTTATCTGGCACAAGAAGAAAAAAAACTCACAAAAAATAGAGATTATTTGAAAATCACTAGTAGACCTGAATCTGGTCCTTGAAAAGTCTACTAGAAGGCATTTTGCTCTTCTACCGCATCAACAATTTTCCACCTATCCCATCACATAAGAATCACACTGAATTAGTGTTAGTTGTCACCAGTAGGGTATGAGAGACTGATCATATTAGGGACTGTCACACTGTATTAGCCAAAATTAATAGAGAAAGAATATGATAAAAAAGTATCAGTGTTTCAAATGCTGTATCTTATTAGCATGGGAAGCTTTTCTGCTCATAAAGCCAGTGTTTTTTCCCTCAGTCCTGCTTGTTGATGTGAGATGAAATGCCATGCTCCATTTACACAGGATGCTAATGTTCTGCACAGAGGACTTTACCAGAGGAGCTGAAGTGACAGGAGGCTTCGGAGCCCGGTCAGGCTTTGGACTGCTGTTCACCTTAACTTTATAAGGCGCAAGGTAGGAATGTAGTTATCATTTACAGTTCCTGACATGTCAGTTTACAGCCTGACCTGTTAATGTGGGGCAGCATCAATTTATTTCATGCTGTAGCAGACTGTAGTTTGCAGAGGTTCAGCAAGTGTCACGTGGGGACAGGGCAGAGCAGGGGGGAACGGCTGGGAAGAGCGAAACTCTTCCTCCATCCTGTGGTAATAGAAACCAGAGCTGAATTACACTCAGAAAACTGCATGTGGCTGTGTAGCATACCTGGCCTTATACCTTAGATTTTTTTAAGAGCTAACCAGTGTGGCCTGCTTGTAGGAAGGAAAGCACAACTTCCCATGGAGTTGCCACCACCTGGCTGGAGATGCCAGCTCCTGGGGGTGCCAGCTCCAGGCTGCAGCAGCTGCCTGGCACTTGGCAATGTGAGTCACGGTTCCTGTGTGCCTTAGACACAGAAATCTCTTGCCTCTTTGGATTAAATTAATTAGGTTTTGCCTATAAATTTGAAATAGATTTTGTGGTAACGACACGGTATTATGCTGTATTAGCTGCACAGAACAATATCCTGTCCTGTACCTGATGCACAGTTATTGTTTTAAAGCTATCGATGTTAACGCAGTGACCTGAAATGTTGTTCAGTTTTAGCTGAGAAGCTCATTTCTCTGAGATGCTTTGCATTAATGAAACACACTTCGAAGCTGGACAAAAAGCTTAAAAGAAAGTCTTCAATTAATTGGGGGAGAGGGGTAGGGAAACCCTTAAAAACCAAGACAGAAAGAGTTCTAGGTAAATAGTGTTTTCAGGCAAAGTGGAAAAGAATTTGCAAGCTGCTTTATCTGCTGCATGTAGAGCTGATTGCTGAGACTGGGGACAGCAATCTTAGTTTCCCCCCACTGGGGAACTGATAACTCCCGATTTCTCTCAGTTGCTCTTCATGGCTCCATGTGAGCCAAGCCCCTGGCTGGCCCTGCTCCTGCTCCAGCTCTGCCTCTGATGATGCTATCACAGGAGTCTTTTGTTTTGCTTTGCTTTGGTTTTGGAGGAAGTGGTGATTTTGCAGGTTGACGATTTCTTTTGGAATGCTGTGGTGAGGAAAGCTCCACACCAGCTCCCACCTATTTCCCCCCCATCAGCTGTGCTGTGCTGCCTGCAGTGAGTCTGTAGAAAGGGCTATGGGAAGGAGACTCCTCTTAACTCTCAGGTGTGAGGGAATGCACTTGACTAAAGTGAGGATCTAGAAAGAGACTTGACCGAACACTGTTTCCACGTGCTTTCCAAATAATTTCGTAGTACATGTGTGGATGTAGTTCATTTGCAGTCAGGCCATATGTCTGAGACTGGGATACTTTTCTGTGATACATTTGTCTGTCTTTCATTTCAGCTGGTTTCCAGAGCTGCAGAGACTCTCTGTGTGCTTCACTTGGGCTCAGAGGGGGCCGGGTGGCTGTGCTGGTCCTGCCACTCTTGTTTTTCAGTGAGATCTTGGAAGCCAGCAGCTCTGAACTCTGCTGAAGAGGGATCAGAAACAAAAAGACACATCAGTGCATCTTGTAAGGGGAGAACAACTTATGTAAAACAGCCTAATTCCTGTAGACATCACAAGAGCTCTGTTGCCTGTGTCTTACCTTTGACTAGTCAAAAACAAACAGCAAAGGGAGTTAGTTTTCTGTGCCCTCTTTCTGATTAGAGTGGGTGATACTGTAGGAGTCTGGTTAGGCTTCAGCAACAACACCCAATTAAGATGAATAAAGGTATTCCACAACCTCTTCCTGTGTCTTTATGTGATTGGGCTCCTACAGGCTCTTGTATATGCTTGGACTGCAATTTGCATTGAGTGTCTGTTTCAAGTTTACTACTTGTACCACTTTGGTCGCTGATAAAATAAGTGCCTAGGTTAATTCAGACTATTGATACATCAGCCTGCTGTGTAAACATCTACCTCTGGGCTGGCTGCCTCCTCTGCTGAAACAGCTATGGCCTGAGGCCAGGTCCTGTGTTTGTGCAGCCTGACCTGTGTGAGCTGATGTGAAGCCAGTCTGGTTTAAAACAATCAGACCTGCCATGTGCAGGCCTTGTTGGATCTTTGAAAATATAATGACATGAAAATTACCTGATCTTTTATCACTATGTAGCTCTGAGGCTTGTGCGTGAGTTATCACAGGGACTGTGTGTTATCATGTAACTCATGCTGCAACTGTGCCCACCACACCGAAACATTCCCATCAGCTCACAAACACGCATCAGTTCATTTTTAGGATGTGCAGGTCTGTGCTGAGGATCAGAAATTAGAATAAAATGCTGGAGCTAATCTTCAGCAGTTGCAGCACACATAAGCAGATTATGCAAAACTGTTAATTTTTTATTATTAAATAGCACTTTAGGGAGAAGAAGGCCTTAATACTCTGGCTAAAGACACTAGTCACACCAGATTAGCATTGTTGTACATTAATAATAAAAATAGCTGGGTCTGATTAGTGTCAGTTAAAGTTTGCTGAATGAGAGATCTAACTCTTTGAATTAAACGGCTTGAATAGCAGCTAAAGAGTCCTGAGGAATAATTTGTATTAAAAAGTTAAGACCTTCACCACTTTTCTAAAGGAAAATCTATTTCCAGTGTGGGAATTACATGTCATTCACATAACAGCATGAAAAGAAAGGATCTTCACAGACCATAAAGTGTAATAAAGGAACATCTAAAATTGATTTTCATTTAAGTAGATTACTTATGTTTTCCTCTAGACCAGGGAAAGCAGACTCTAATCTCCATCACTTTTCACAAGTAGACCCACTGGTTTGATCTAGAGATTAATCATTAAATGCACCAAGTCACTCTCCCCAAGTACCTGCTCTCCCAAAACCTGTGTCTTTGTATTGTGTCCAAAATAACTGAAAAGGAAACATGACTCCTTAGTTATTCTCGTCTTGATGGCTGATGTCTAGGTTAATTTGGGATAAAAAATTTAATTCTTCTATGCTAGAGGATCCATTTGTGGGAAAGATTTGGGGTGGTGTGTTGTTCCCAGGCTCGTAGCAGGTAAGGGGTCATGCTGTTGTAGGTTCTCTCTGGGAGCTCAGTGCAGCACTGCAGGCTGCTCAGGCAGCTGCTCTGGTACTTGCCATGGTTCACAAGGGTTTGGAGGGGTGTCCAGTGACTTCCCTGAGTGGTTTGGACCCAGAGCATGCCTGTATTTGTCACTTGTTGGGGGGTTCTTGCTGAGACCTTTGGAATTGAAAAACTTGTGCTCTCCATAGGTTTCATGTGAGATATCCTGAAATTGCAGGGAGCTTGACTTGGTTTTCTGCCCCTGCCACTGTGCAGAATGTTACAGCTTCCTAGTATGAACCCATATGTTTTCAGTTTGGTTTGTCTGATGATTTTTAGCCTGCTCACTTAAGGAAATGAGCATAACATGATTGCCTTACGTGTGTGTGTGTGCACATGTGCCTGTGGCTCTGTCTTACCTGGTTCCAAATATCTTATGAACCATTGCCCAGTTTGACAAGGGAGGTGCTACAGGCAATTATAGTTTTATTAAAATATATACCTAGTACAGTTATGAGTGTCTGATATGGAGGAGTCTGAATGAGAAACTTGTTGATTGCAGTTCTGGGAACTGGAAGGAGGGAGAGGTAATGGATGTACCAGCCACATGGAAAACTTTGATTCAAGCTTGCTCCTTCTGGAACACAAGGGAGTCCAACCACAAGAAATAAATCCAGGAGAAAGCAGAGTTTGTTAGATGTGCTGATCCCGGAACAATTTGTTTCTTTGACTAATCTGGGTTTTTTTGACAAAAGAAACCTATTTTTAATTGTGCTCATTGCAAATGTGTTTCTGTCAGTGTCATAGACAGAGCTGTAAATAGCTGTCGGTGTCACAGCTCAGTGGTGCACGTTCCTTAGATAGGAATGTTGTCTCAACAAGCTTGTCTGTTTAAGTGAGCAATTCAAAGGTGAGACATCTTTCCTATAGCAGGTAGTGATGTAACATCAGAGACAAGAAGGTTGTCAAGGTAACTTCTGAGACAGGCTGCTGCACAAATGACTAGAAGAATTTGCATATGTCTGTACTGATTAATTCATATAGAGTGAGATTCTTGCCTTTCACATGTATTCGGAGTTTTATTGTAGCTCAGAGGCCTCAGCATGTTTGTAAATTGGTCAAATTATCAATTTTTTTCCCAGGCTTTGCAACCCGTCTGGAAAGAAACACTTGTGGGTCAAATTAAAGCAGAAATTAGTGGGTTTGGGCTGTATTCTGTATTTTTGGTCATTATATCGTCATTTGTTTCAGAGGTTACCTTGGCACCTTTTGGCATTCTCTCTTTCAGGAGCACATGACATTGAGGTCTTGACCCTGGTTTCTCGCTCCGGATGTGAGGGCTGCAGAGAATCCCACAGGGATGCTGAAATGCAGCTGCTCATCGCTGTGATTCTACACTGCAGCTCTCAGTAATCTCATGAGAAAGTCTGGTTTTGCAGGATTTACAGAGATGCTGCTGCTGGACAAGAAAGGCAGGCTTTGGTGGAGTCTGGCATGCGCATGGGGCAGGAAGCCCCTTCAGCCAAAGGTTGTACAGCAACACTTGCATCCCATGCACTTGCTGTGAGCTGGCTCTAGACCTCACTGGTCTCCCTGGCTCTGAGCACAGGGTTTGTGCTCAGTGCAGAGGCTGTGGATGATGCTTAGGGTGACATACAGCTGGAAGGCAAAATACAAGCTGAGATAACATTGAGCTGGCTGAAAGGAGATTGCAAATTCAGAGTAGTGCTGAAGCCCAGCCAACCTGTTATGAAAACTGGGTACCGCTTGTCTAACATTAAAAATTCTCTGTGTTAAGTGGGAAATAGTCATGTTTTGGCATCATTTCAGCCCTTCCTTTGAGCTACCCAGAATACAGCCCATCCCAGGATCACCCAGCCTGTGACTTGGGGCAGACCTGGCAGGCTCTGCCAAATACTCTCTCCTATCCCGAAGGGGAATCTGGAAAGAAATATGTAATGGCATGGGGTGCTGGCAGTTTTGAAGGGATGATAACAGACCGGAGGCTAATCCTGATTTTAAGTTCTGTTAATGTTTTATTGAATTGTAGCTGAATCCAGCAAGCAGTTCCATTCTCAAAGCTATATAACTTTGAAAATGCTTTAGATGGCTCGTTCGTGTTTGGTTTCGGACCACAAAATAAGGCCCTTTTGTATGCTAGCCCCTTTCTGAGGTTGTTCACGCTGCCTCTTCAACAGGTCTTTCACTAGACAGAACCATCTTCAGAGGCTGCTTTTATCACTGTAATGATGACGATGGTACTGGCTGTGCAAAGAGCTGGAAAAGAGACCGTCGCTATTTCCCTGTGCACGAGCAGACAAGATGCTGTCCACAAGAATTTTCCTTGATCTCTGCGACGCATCTGCTGTAGGCATGTCTTGAGAACAGGCAGCTTGTCTGTGATCATGCATTGCAAGCTGGTTTGTTACCCAATCAAAACACAACAAAGGAGACTAAACCCTTTGCAGTGAGGATGCTTGCTTAGTACTCAGAAAATGCCAAAGAAAATTAACAGCTTAAATGACACGTGTTCATACTCTATTAGAGAGAAGATGTCAACTGTTTTCACTTGGTTGCTGTAGTGGCAGGATATTCCAGGGATGATGGGAGTTGGACCTCCTAGTATTAAAAATTCCCAATTCAAGAATAGCTGTAAATGTTTATTTGATGTGAAAGAGCTAATTGTACAAATCATTATCTCCAGCCTGACATGCCTCTGCTGTTTATTCTGTGGCAGTAATTAATTCTATAATTAGAAAATGTCCTATTAGATAACTTCTCTGGGAACTCAGCCTATTGTCCAATGCAGGAAGCCTTCAAGAAGCTAAAGTGGTTTGGTTATGACCTTGACAATTTGACTACTTTTATTAGCAAGGGCTGATTTGCTTCACTGGGAGATCATTACTGAAGAATTTAGCTTTTATGAGTGGGACTAGAGAGGATGCTGAGATTCAGTGCTGTGGGTGGATGGATTTGCCCCTGGAGTTGCCTCTCTGCAGAAGGGGACACCTGACCTACTTGTGCATTTGCATCTCCTTTTTGATCTGTCAGTGTCTGCCATTCTATCAGAAGTTTGGATGAAATGAGTGTACTTCATAAGGTATCAGAGTGAACACAAGAAAATCAATAAGCAATCTGTGTGATAATTAATTAGTGTGCCAGGATGAATTACTGTTTCTTCCCCTCTTGATTTGGGTCACAGTCACATCTGATTTGGGAAGTTGTCAGTTTTTCAATTATAGCTTGGTCTTTGTTGTTGGTATGGCTTTTTGCCTTTTTTTGTTGGATACGACAAGAATGAAGGACTGGCAGATATGAACTCACACTGTTCAAACTTGCTTGTCATGGAAGGGAGACAATGTTGAGCTCAGCAGAACCTGTTGATGAGGTGTACTGTATGCTGTCAAAGTTGGCCTGAGCCTCAATATTTAAGCCCCCAGGAATAGGGGGATTTGTTCAGGGATCTGACAGATTTGGGTAGAATCTAAGATCCATTTAGTATCCTGCAACTGATAATGACCTAGCAAGTGTTTTGGGAAAGGATGCAAGAGAAGAGCAAGAATGCACTGCAGTGCCCTCCAGTTCATCTCAGAAGTTCCAGCAACCTCCAACATAATGATATTTCTTAGCTAGAGGATGTTTCTTTGTGTTTTGAGTCCTTGCTTTTTCTGACCCCTCACCCCCCACCCCAGCTCATCACATCTACTCATCTACCTCTTGAAACCCCACTAATTAATGGTATTCTGTTGTGAGATGTTCCCCATTTGAACTCACTCATGTAACCAACTTCTCTTGGAGCATACTGCCTGTAGGGTTTGCTGGGGTCCCCCTACTCCAGGGTGGTATAAGTCACAGATAATTCTGTGGGGAAGGGGAGGTTCTGCCCCTAAGCTGCTAGTAGCTTTGTGCTAGCAAAAATATTTTATAATCATCTGTTGCACTGGGCTGAGGACCTGACTGGGTTTACACCAATCCATTGGCGGTTCTGATTAGCCAGTAAAAGGATATTTTGGACTATGTGTCCAGTTCATACACCACCTAGTCTGCAACATCCCAACTTTCTCTACAAGATCAAAGTATGTAAGTCACAAACCAAATCTAAATCCCACTTTGAAAGCCACAGCAGCCCTCCTCTGTGGTGTGCTGCGTATGTCCTATGTAACACCCAGAAACCAAGGTGCAATCGTGTCATTTCAGATAGAAGGGTCAGGAAGGCCATCTCCTCCAGATCAAGCATCTTCTAGTGAAAAGATACATCCAGGAACAGTGCTGGGATGGGCAGTTGTAGCTCCTGGATGGAGATGATACGCTTTAGGGCTGGAGCAACATGGATCCAACCCATTGCTAGGACTGCCAAAATTGCAGTAGCTCCTTGCCGTTCCTTGTCTGACTGGGACTGGGAGAGGCTGAGAAGTCTGTAAGCAGTGATCTGCATGAAGCCCTTGGGGTTTGGGATGGAAGGATAGCTGCTGTGATTTAAGATGCTGTGTGGTTTCATGTTGGGCAGTTCATAACACTCCCCTTCATTTTCCCAGCAGTCAAAAGTGAATTGTGTAACTGGTGTTATTATTGCCTCTCCTTTTAGTCTGTCTGTGCTAGTAGTAGTATCTATGATTGCCATCCTTGTGGTATTGTGACTACCTCTGCTCTAGATGGGCCAGACATGGTTTCAGAAGTATGACTAACATGTGAGGGAGGTCTGATTTTTCTTTCTAATTCATGGCATGGAAAAGAACATCTTGTGCATACAATTAAATATTCTGAAAGGATTCCACACATGTTCTGTGCTTTCTGACCATGCTAAGATAGTGCTGTAGCACCAAGTTTAAAATCTGCAGTTTTTTCTTGGATCAGTTCAAACGCAACTTTGGAAAGAACCCAATGAAAGGTTTCCTCCATCAGAAAACTGCAGTTGGTGACTGTCAGAATAATTCCAATGTGGCTTTAAGTACCTTCAGGGAGAAAAACCTCCAGCCCATTCATACTCTGTTTCAGAATCACGGCGGCATTACAAGAAAGCTGAAGTTTGGCCCTCGGCGCGTTGTGGAGGCAGCGGCTTCTTCCTCAACGTCTGTCTGTTATGTCTGTCACATTTTCAGGAACTGAAAGCAGAGAGTCACATGCTGCCTACTCAAACCCAGCTAAACTGCTGCTCCATTTGTAAGGAGTCATTTGGTTTTAATTAGCAGAACCTTTTGGCTAAGTGTATTGATACAGTTGAATGTCTCCTCTGGTTATGTGGAGTCAGGTTTTCTCAGGTTCCTGAGACTCTTTCTTTTTTCTTTTTATTTCTCAAGTGCAAGAGCACAAGGTTTATTTATAAAGCAGCTTTTGCCGCAAGTTTCTTACCCAACCTCAGCTAGATAGGTTTAGGGTTTTAAGCAAATTGTATTTGGCAGAGGTTGGCTGGAAGGCATCAGCTCAAATGTGATGTAACTTTTATTTTAGAATGAAGCCAAAGAATTGCTCAGCATCTCAGTGTTAAGAAACAGAGGGTAAAAGGCCTTAATATGAGTAAAGTGCAAAATTGTGGTATAAGGTACTACTGTGTGCCAGCTTAAGCGATTGGAAAGAAATATAGCAAACCACCTAGTTTTCCCAAGCAATGATGGACTAATTATCCTCCAGCTGTCAATAATTCAGAATGAATGAAGGGAACTAAGCAGGAGCTGAATATTGGAAGAAGTCCAGAGTGACGAAAGTGCAAGTCCATAATGAGCCTCCCTGCCCTGAACTCCAACTGCTGTGGAGAAAAATTATTTTAGCTTCAGGCACAGTGTTCCCAACACGGTAGTAAAAGTAATGGATGTTGGGTAGCTCCTTAACTTCAGAACATCTCCAAGATCAAATTATTCACTTTAAATCATGGCAGTTTCTTGTGAAAATGAACTCGGAGTGCTTTGAACTCGATAGTTTGGACATAGTTGTTTTGGAAATGAAATGGCAATGCTCTGAGCTGAGCCCTGACTGCAATCCTCAGACTCTTCCTTTCACTTTGGCTTTCTAATCTTTTCAGGCATGGAGATTTTGATCCTGACACTTCACATCTTTCCTTTACTCATCACCACTATATCAGCTCACTTTACCAAAGTGAAGTTCTGGTTTTGTTTTGAGTGAGTGTTTCCAAAACTTGAGCAAAAGCTGTATTTACGAAAGGCCACTGAATAGAGTTTTGATGGTGAAAAGGTGTGTAAAGGCTCTGGGAGAATTTCCAGTCGGATGGCTGGTAGATGTGTAATACTGGGAGGTGCAGGCCATCCTTCATCTGCACCAGGCAACCTCTGGATGAAATTAGCTATGCATCTGAACAGTGCAATAGTTGGGGAAGCATTTGGGTTCAGAAACTCAGACTGGGACACCCAAGGAGCAGCATTAGATCTTTTGCAGGATCTAGCAAAAAGTCTTACAGAAAACAGTGCTGAGTATCTCCCCATTCCCCCCAGTCTGTGAATATCAAACCCTGAAACATGAGTGTTATCTCAAATAATCTTTTTATCAACATGAGGTATTTTAAGTTTTTTTACAGAATTGTTTTCCTTATGTTCCCTTCACGATAATTAGGCAATTAGTGTTAATCTAATATTAATGCTGAAAATCCACCCAAGTGAGTGAATTCCTCCACTTAACGACACTGACAGTTTTGTTTGGCTGCACTGCGTAATATGAAAACTTTGTGCACTTGATTAGAAACAGCAATAAATGACAATATGCACATAAAGAAAATAGGGATAGAAAATGCAAGATTTTTGCAGAGCAGTGTTTTTATTGTCCTAGAATCACTTAGGTTGAAAAAGACCCATAAGATCATCGAGTCCAACCACTAACCCAGCAGTGCCAAGCCCACCAGTAAACCAGATCCCAAGAGCCACATCTACATGTCTTTTAAATGCATCCCAGGATGGTGACTCCACCATTCCCTGGGCTGCATGTTCCAGTGCTTGTTATGCTTTCAGTGAAGAAATGTTTCCTAACATCTAGTCTAAACCTCCTGTGATCAGGAAACTTTGAAATTCTGTGACCTTAGATCTTCAGTTAAGTGATGAGTGGGAGAGTTTTTGGCTGGTGATTCAGCCATCCTCAACCATCCCTTCATCTCTGAAGCAATCTGACCAATTTAACCTGTGGACCAGGCTAAGGTGCAAAGTTTCATCGCTCAGTTTGTGAGTAATAGAGAGAAGAGAAGATTCACTGGATGATGTACTATAGAGAGAAATCAGATGACATATAATTTTAGTTAGGATGTATAAATTATCAGTAATTTTAAGTGTCATATTGCAAGACTTACACAGACTGTAATTTGCATAATGCAAAAATGAGGAAAATGAAATTTTATTGAGAAGATTCATATAATGCCAATGTATTTGTGATTTTCTCCTAATAAACTTTTCCATCCATGAAGATTTTTTCCTAAAATTGAGTCAACCACAATAGTGTGTTTGTATTCTGCATGACCTACATGGAGAGCTGAGAGTGAGTGTGGGCTAACAGCTCCAAAGCAGCTCCAACCTGGGGAAAACCTTGTCTTGGTGCAATAGCAA
Source organism: Acanthisitta chloris (assembly GCF_000695815.1). Lineage (NCBI taxonomy): Eukaryota > Metazoa > Chordata > Aves > Passeriformes > Acanthisittidae > Acanthisitta > Acanthisitta chloris. The sequence continues at coordinate 161,864 of NW_008691867.1, forward strand.
ACTCCCCTTGGATTCCATGGGAGTAGAATGAGAGAGTTGATGGTTGACATTTAGTTAAGTTATTTAGATACTTATCTACTTACCTTTTTCGCTAGGAGGCTTCGACTATGATCTTTTTTCCTAAAGAGCAGCTGAGAGATTTATTAACTGTTTGTTCAATGGAGGTTGAATGAGGTGAGCTGATGGCATCTCTGTGTTCACATGCATGTCCTTCAGCTCAAATCACAGCCAGCAAGAAGCTGCACCTGTATTTGGGATAAGTTTAACATTTGGGCTGTTGCTTTAACTAGCAGTAATATTGTTGTGCTACTTAGATTCTTCCTGTTCCCACTGGAGACTGGGCTAAAATCCAGAAACTAAGCTTTTTCTGAACAACTTTTCAAAAGAACCTGCATTTTTTTCTTCTGAGAAACTTAGTCTAGGAAGAATTTTATCTTCATTGAGGAGATGTAAGATGTTGAAGAGAATTATTTTACTTATTTTTCCCACTTCACTGCTCATGGCATTCCCAGTTGCACAGATTAGTGTGTAGTCTTTGAGAATATCATGTCATGTCTAAAGAGGACAAGAGAGTTTTAGAAAACTGTTTCTCTGAATTCCCAGGTGTGTGCAGCTTGGTTCTTGCTTCTGATGCCACTTTGTAGAGATCCAGAGCTCGTGAGCCAGATAAGAGGGATCAGAAATGCAGTTACTCTATACATTAACTTTTCTTTATGCACAGTAATGCTCCAGTTACAGAATTCCTTTTGCATTTTCCCCAGGAATTCTGTTATCCTTGGAGTCTGGAACAGGGTAAATCAGTCTGCGGACAGTGAAGCTGCAGGAATCTCTGCCTGCAGGAGAACTATTAATTATGTTTAAACTGATCCTGTGACAAATGGCAGAGATGACAAAGTTTCCTTTCTGTTTCCCTTCCCACCCCAGAAATGGCTCTTTTAAGAGGAACCTATTGACTACACATTCTTTCTCATTAAAAACACTCCTTTGGGTTTTACTGAACTCTGTGTGGGTTTCTAAGTTAGAGGATGTTACTTGGGAATTTGTTGCCTGAACAAAGTGTCTCCTCTGTTATATGTCAATTATCCACCTTGCTGCTACTTCATTTGTTTGTTTAGCTAGGTATTTACTTATTAAATAGACTTCAGGAATACTGCACTTAGCAATTCAGGGGGGCATCTTGCTGTGACTCTGCTGGTTGCATGCTCAGTCATCCCATCACATTGGCATTGTTCCTCTGTCTTTTTTTTATGGTCTTCACTCATGTAATATCTGAGTTGCAACATTTATTATTACATGCATAAGGTGGACCCTGGTGATCACAGTTTGCTTTTGCCTGGCTACCTCTGTCAACTGCTGCCCAGGTCACCCCCATGAGGGTTCCCCACAGCACACTGGGCACCTCTAAGCTGCTCTGCAGGTCCCTGCCAGGATCAGGGGCTCAGTCTGTGATGCTTCACATAAAAAATGAATGGCCTGGTTTGAAGAGCTGACCCCAATTCTTGTGTAAATATTTCTATTGAGATATAAGGATTGATGGTGCCTTTTGTACCAATAACCAAATTCTTGTAGGACAATTTAATTTAGGCTGTGTGTAAGGATGTGGCAGGACCCAGGTCCTGCCTGCAGTAGCAAAGCAGATAACCTCATCTTTTCTATCCTGTGCAGCCTGTCTTCCTTGTTGCAAAGGATGCAGCACAAGCTGAATTCTGAACTTTGAAGTGTCAGACTGAGTTATCTAAAGTATCATTCAAAACCTAGGTGGGCATTTTTTCCCCACTATATTGTTTTTATGTTTGTCAAGTTGAAACATACCAATTTTGCCTTCTAAGCTTGTCAAAGTAAAAATGCAGTTTGGCTTCTAATTTAAGAGCTAGGCATTAGGTAGAACCAATATCTTTTTGTTACTTAAATAGCCCAAAATAATTTCTGGTTTAGGCTAGCTAAAAGTCTGTTCTGTGTTCCCAAGATGAAGGAGGAATTATTTGTTTCTAGGGAGATGCACCAGTGGCAAAAATTGCCTTTCACCTGTGCTTTTGTGCTGTGATTGTGGAAGCATCCCTTAGGAAAGCTTTTTCAAATTTCCATTTGCTCTTGGGGAGTAATGGAGGATGGGGGGAATCACTTCTGGAAGGTGTGTTTGTGATGTGTGGTGCTTGCAACTAACTGGAAGGTTACTATTGTTGGGTTTTTTGCTGTTGTGGGTGGCTGTTTTCTGTCTTTCAGATGCACAATTCATTGTGCAAAGCCATTTGGTTCCTTTTATTCCACTGCATTCTTACCTCATTTTCTTTCCC
>NW_008691867.1:164172-179563 GCF_000695815.1 Acanthisitta chloris
ATGGTATGTGATCCTGATTGTTCTTTGCAGCAGGCCTGTGCTTGCTGTGGATTCAGATCCCATCACTTGCCACACACTGTCTGGTCTGTAGTGGGTCGCAGAGGTGAGGGGCATGGAAAATATTGAGAAGGAGTTGGGAACATCTGCAGACAGACTCTGTGACACCTCAGAGAGCTTGTACCTGCTTGCCAGTTGGTGAAATAGGGTCTGGTTCATGCCCAGGAAACAAATGAAGAGTCATTACACACCATCCATCTCTTTTCACTAAGATTATAAATGTAAGTAGTGAAACTGCAGGTTGATGGTGATCATTTGTTAATGTGGCAGTATGAGAAACCAACCTCTTAAATCAGGCATTTTAATGTTTTAGGTAGTGAGAAGTTTTTGAAATGGTTGCATTTTTGATGCTATGTTATTTTGGTTTTTCCACCCTTATTTTTTGAGTTGATTTGACTTTAAGAAATGTAAGGTGAAGTACAAACAGTGTCAAAGATATTATGGGGATCCTAAGTAACTTTGGAAAGAAGTTCTCAATCTGAGGTTTGACAGTCTGCTTTGTTAGGGCAAGTGGCTGCAGTCAGAGCCTTCAGCAAAGAGCTGAGATGTGATTAAAAATTACATCATCTTATTCAGAAATTGATTTTCACAGGTGACATTTTTACAAGAAAACTTTTGTTTTCTGTTTAATTTCATGATGAAATTTCAAAATTCAGCTTTTTCCTGAAATTTCTATTTAGATATCATAACAACCCAACAGTTTACTTTGTTGTTGGTAGGTTTTTTTCCCTCTCCCTAATTTCAAACAGCTTCCCCTTTCCATTCCTGCCCAAGAGGAAAAAGCTGAACTGCTTAGAAAGAAGGCAGTGGAAATGAAGCACTTTGTCTCACAATTTGACAGCCCTGTCCTTTTCCCATTTCCTTCTTTTGGGAAAGCAAGCAAAGGGTATTAAAGAAATCAAGTAGTAGTTGCGTTTTCTGGCTTCCTGTTTTTCATACACTTGACAGGGATTCTGTGCAAAACACCCTCTGTGCAATAATAGAACTTGGAGGAATTTTGGTGATGGTTTCAGTCCAGTTAAAGTTTGCCTTTCCACAATTGCAAGTGGTTCTGTATTTTATCATGTCAGCAACCTACCCTGATAGCTGATATGAACCTTGAACAATTTATCAGTGCTGCAAATAGAACAGTTGACATAGGTAATGGCCATAAGAACCTACATAACTGCAGTAGCTAGAGGATCAGAACTATAGTCTTCAATTTTATTTGGTGTTCACCTGTCCTAAAGAGTTTCCAACAGAAGGTCAGTGTCAAGAATTTAAATCTCTTGTTGATAGGTAGTTACTTTGCAGATGTGAACATTACAGAGTTTTCTGTAACCCAAGGATATCAAATGGAGCAGTTCTAGGCTAAGATGCTTCCAGGTAGTGTGTTAGGGATGTTATCTGTTCTGCTCTTCCTACTGTACCTACTTTTGCTGTCTTCACTAGCACTGTGCTGTGGGTGCATCGTGCATATGGACAGGCATATGCCATGAGATGATTCCTTGGGGGTGTTAGTCTATGTAATACAAAGTCTTTTTGTGACTAGACCAGTCTGGCATTGCTTGTCTCTGCACAATCACAGGGTAACTCGAGGGATCTTATACAATTAGTGCTGGAAAAATTGAATCAGTTTAAATACTGATGTTTTGGAAAAGATCTTGTACTTGATATAGAATTCAAATTCTGTGATTCTTTGAACAGTAATGTGGATGTGCAGCTCTTGGACTTGCTAAGAAAGTTTGGCCTAGTAATGCACAGGTAAAAATAATTCAATCGCAGTGAATGTACATAGTGAAGATCAAGTCAAAGCGAATGAAGCAGATCACTAAATTGGTGAGAAATAAAGTTATTGGATGAAATTCTACAGTACATACCAACTCCATATGCTGTCTTAGTAATGCTATAATTAAGCCAAAGAGTTATGTCAAACTGGCCTTTTCCATCTGCTCTGTGATCTGCTCGGGGAGCAATTTGGAAAGAATGACAGCTGACCTCAAAACCGATGCATTCGTTTAATGTACGATCCACCAGAGCTGATACTTAAACATTTGAGCTCGTCTGCTTTCATGTACGGGTATGAATTGTCCTTTGTTTAATTGGGAAAATCAAAATTAGGCTTGCTCTGATGCAGGCTTGTTCAAAATTTTTGTTTCAGTAAATGCCTCTTGGTATTAGCTGAGCCATTTTATGGCTCATAAGAATATTCTTCCATTTTATTTGCAGCTATGTAAACTGCAGTGTGGTGACACAAGTTTAAAATAGCACTGTTGGGTTCTTCCATTCATTTTTTTATAGCTTTTGCCAAAACAAACCTGTTAATAATAAAGTCTCAAAAGTTCAGGATGGGTAATTGACATGTGAGACACGTGAAACTCAGCCTGTATTTATAATACTAATTGATTTCATTTATTTTGCATCCCCTGTGAATATCTCACTGCCAGTCTTGTCATTATCTTAATGTTGTTGTTTCCAATAACACTCAGAAAAGTCGTTTTAAAGGCAGGGGGTCTTTCAGCACAGATGCATCAGGTGTAAAGCTTCCTTTCCTTGGAGGTGATCAAATTGGCTAAAGGAAACCCCGTGGAATGGTTCAGCTTAAAAACCAGGGGCTGTCCATCTGTTTCAATCTCTGTTACCTTGTAAAAGTCTGTTTAATGCTTCCTCCCACGAGTGTCTGTATTCAGATAATGCAGGCATGGGTTTTTGTTGTGACAGGAAGTGTGAAAAATGTTACTGCTGGAACCGGTGCAGTATCTGGAAGGTCATAATCATTCATACAGGAGAGCAGGGCCTGTTTGCTAGGCAGGCTGCACTTAGACTTTATGGTGAGGAAAAAATAGTTCCATCTGCATAGTCAGAGTGCTGGGAACCTTGAAACTCACCCCATGCATTGAAGTTGGAGTCGAGCATCCAGTCTTCAAAAACATTTAGATCCATGACTGGACTTCATATCTGGCAATGCTGCTATGCCTCGAGTGGATAGGAATCTGCAGGGCTTCCCACAAGCTGTGTGCCCTCCACTTCTTTAAAGCTGGAGCAATCCACCTTAAAAACTGGGATCTTGCTCTATAATTTGTGACTAGCTCCAGTTTCTGCTTTTACATGAAATCAAAAAGACTTACCAAACTCTCATTTCCTTGAAGTTAGTGGAAACCCATCAGGATATACAAACCTAATGCAGCTCCTTGCGTGTGTGTTCTGCTGGCCTGGAATAAGAAAAGTTGTAGTTGAATACTTTGATGGAAAAATTTAATTTCCAACTCTATTTGATAAGGCAAGTTAAAATGTTAGTGTGATTGCGAATGCTCTCAGTTAACAGTGTGTTTTCTGTCCAGCTGATGGGCTCTGCTTTCATGTCTGGTGGGCAGAGAGTCCTGGTGGGTGGCCATTCTCAGAGAGACAAATCCAGTCATACGTAGATTTTAGCACCTGCCTTACTTCAAAGTCATCTTTAAAACAGAAGTTGAGTCTTTAATCTGAGCCTTCCTGAAGTGTCCTTCCCTCCCCTTCCCTCCCTGCTGCTTTTTAGCATTTCTTTGGTTTTGCCATTTAGTCTTTAGCCCAGTGCCAGTGATTTTTGCTGGAGAGAAGCGCAGCTGGCTCAGGGCTGGTGTCCCAGGACAGCCACAGTGACTCACACTGTTCCCTGCCTGCTGCTGCTCTTGGCATCTCAGAGATGAATTTTCTGAAGTCTTCAGCAGCTTGGCATTGGATGTTCTAGGTCACTGTGCACCATGGGCTTTTACCAAGGGCTTTGTTCAAGCTGCAAGCAGTTTCAATGTGAAATTTGGGCAATGAAATTTGAATGAAGTGTGCTTACTTTTTTTTTGTTTTAACTTCTGTTGTGATTTATTGGACAAAACTGTGTTTCAGAAACATTTTTCACTTGTGTTCTCTCTGCTTTTCCTGCCCTTCTGAGAGATGAACAAATAGATATCACCTGCTATATCCAAAAGTGTCTTAGGAGTCATTAAGTAAGGAACAGCAAGAAAGTCAGAATTAGGAGCAAGGAACCTCCTGACGTGTTCTTATTTTAAAGACCACAATGGGTTACTCCTCTGCACTTGCCTGTGTGCCAAGTGTCACAGGCTGGAGGGATTCAGGAGGTGTGGGACTCCTGCAGCAGTTGAGTGATGGGCAGAGTGGTGTGTGTTTGATGCTGCCTTTTGGGTGTGTAGGGAGAGGATTTTACCCCCACTGTAGTTACTTGGGGAGCCTCAGAGCCACTGTGTCTCACAGCAGCTACTGTAATGTTTTATCAGAATACAATTTCCCAGCTCCACTCCTGGAAAAACCATATTGTGTCTCACAGTGGAAACTGCATAAGCAGTGTCATCAGTGACGAGCTGCACCTTTCAAGTAACAAGGGCTGAAGCAGTGTGAGTGGGAGCAAGCTGAATCACCTGCCTGGGGTGACCTGCTGAGGCTTTCTGGGGGAGGCCACAGATTTAAGTGGCCATAGGCTGGGCAAGGCAGGGAAGCAGCCAGCACCTTGGTGCAGTGTCCAGCTGCTTGCTTCAGCATTGATGTGGAAAGGGCAGGGACAGGTTTCTCAGCTTTGGGTGGATGTTACAGAGCTTTTAATTCACAGTCTGTTAATTGCACTGCATTGGAGCTTTACCTGTCTGAGGTGGCAGGTTTGCGCTGGAGAGTCTTGTCAGGGGTGTTACGCAACGGTCTGTTATTTCAATGAAGTATTAAATAGAATTGTTTCCACATCAGGAAATAGGGAGATGACCTGCCAGAGAGCCTTAGTTAAACTTTCAAACATGCCTGAACCTACTGACCTTCAAGATACAGTGCAAGGCTCATGTTTTCTTTTTCCTTCAGACCTTGGCCAGATGGGATGGCTGGAGGCACCATATCAGTGTGTGTGGGGGCTCCTCTTAATGCTGTCACCGTCATTTAAATATTGATCAGAGCATGTGGAGGGACTGTGTGATGACTGCTGCGGGAGGTTAGTGAGCAGAGTCCCTTTAGGCTTTTCTCTGCTTCAGTGAGCAGAAGGAGCCATGTAACCACTGGCTGCTCATGGGTCAGTGCTGCTATGCAGCACCAGCCTTGCATGGTGCTCGAGCTGTGAATCATCAGGTCCATGAAGGAGATTGCTCTGCAGCTGGGGAGGGGAAGCCTCAACCTTCCCGTTTGCCTAGTGGAGCCCTTGCTGACGAGGTGTGCAGGGACGTGGCACAGACGGTGATGGACCCACTGCAGCCCAGTGCTTGGCACCTGTCCCAGGCTCCGCTCATGTACATGCAGCACGGGTGTTTTGGGCCAGAGATGCAGCAGGCTCAGCAGCTTGCAGGGCAGATCTGAAACATGTGTGTGCAGTCTGGTGGCCTCCTGTAAGGCTGGGTATCTGCATTCTCCCTTGAGACTGCTCCTTCCCTCGGGATGTTGCTCTGGGATGACAGCTTCCCCACGTGCCCATCAGCTGCTGGGGCTGTGCAGTGGGACCTGGGCAGCTCAGCTAAGACACAGCCTGTGCTTGTAGTGGTGATGTTGCTTTGAGGTCCTGCTGAGAGCCCTCCTACTCATACCTGCACCCTGCTGCTGGAAAGAAGACATTGAAAGAGGCTTGTCTGTATTGATTGTTTGCCAGCACTGGTCCTCTGACGTGTCCTTGAGGAGACTGAGCGCTCCAGGGGAGGGATTTTGCTCACATGGTGCCCTGCTGTGGAGGTAAGCATGGCATGTCTGGGGCACTTTGCCAAATGGGGTTCACCATCTGCACAACTTGGAGATTCACATTCCCCCTAAACCTATTGCAGAGGAACTTGCCCAGAGCTTCCTGCACCTCAGCTTCCTGTCCTGTGAAGGAATGATCTCCCAGTTGTTGCTCTTTGGTACTTTGTCAGGAGGTAAAAGAAAAAAATGTTGTAAACGTCGAATTAAGAGTAAAGATCTTGGCAGTTACTCTGATATTCTGGAATCTGGACTTCATGTGTCTCTTTTTACTAGTTTCTAGTACTGCATGACCACTGTCGTATGCTTAAACTGAGCCAAGGTGAATAAAAAAGCAGTTAAGCTTTTATCAGATTGTCTTCAGGTATACATTTCCTTTTAAAAAGCCATTTTTAACATGCCTGCTCTGAAGCTCAGGCAAGGGCAGCACAGGTCAGAGGAGAAGGAAGCTATGGGGAGCAGTAGTGAACCTGCTGGGCATGACCAAGAGCTGCTGCCAGCCCAGACAAGCTGCCACTTCACGCCCACTGCTGCTGTGGTCTAACAGGATAGTGAGAGCAATTGGTGATGCTTATTAGGTTTCTCTTGCTTTCGAATGAAAGCAAAGCTTTGCAAATAGCTTGCTGTGACATATGAAGACCTGGCTGGCTGCCCTTGAACTCCACCGTGATAAACGTGGATATTCAGCAGCTTGTCTGGAAGAAGCCATACATTCAGTGTGGCCACAAGTAACATTTTTGGCAGCCTTTGCCCCGAACCATAAATTTGACTCAGTGGGTTCTGTGAGCAGCAGTCTGGAGTCCTGCAAAACATCCCAGCTCAGTGGAAGGTTTGTACCACATCTGACTCACCCATGAGCTGCATGAAATGTGCAGATCAGTGATTTTCCACTGTATCATGAAGGATCTTTTATAGCACTTGAGGAAAATCTTCACCTTTTTGGAGCTGTAACTTCATTAATACAGTGCACTGGAGGTGCAGGTAGAAAACAGTTTTACTATGTTTTTGAGGTACAGTTGAGGGTTGAACTCAATGATCTTAGAGGTCTTTTCCCACCTTAATGATTTTATGATGCTGTGATGGTTGGCCCTTGATGTGATTTGGGGATGAAAGCTTTTAAATATTAATAAAAAACATAGTGTGAAGAAATTGGCCAAATAAATAAGTTTCTTCTTTCTTACTGAACTGTCAGCCTGGAGATTTTAGGGCTCTATCTGTTCAGAGAATAAAAGCAGGTTCTGCACTGTTGCCTTAATGATCATCATTCAATATATTGTGGCCATATGACACTGAACATTCCCTGCTGGCTCATGTGTGGGTGACAGCACTGTCACCTCATTATGGGCTGTCTCACCATTGAAGCGGAAGTCAGCTGGCAGTTTAGTGTCTCTTCTGGTGATGATGGGCACGTGTCTGTTGCAGAATGGTTGTTCCTTGCAGAACAGTTGGGCAGGTGTTGTGTAAAACTGGAACTGAAAGGAAAGGAAGTTACAAGTCAGGCAAGGCAGCACCAGTTCTTCCCAGGGAGAAAATAATGTTAGTTTGGGTACAGCCAGGAACAGGCTTTTATAAATGAGAACGGAATTCATAAGTCACAGTAGTCATTAATGAAATCAAATAGCTCCATGATGAGGTGGTTGGCTATAGCTTCCTGGTGCAGATTTTGTTTAAAACAGAACACTTTGAGTCCTCAGCCAGCCCCTCTAAACTAAATGCTTCTCTCTTCATCTGTTTTTCAAAAATAGTTATAAATAGGAAGATTTGTGTAGCCAGCTGTCTCCAGAAGCAGATAGAGGTGCTAGAAGTCTGGCTAGAATAGTATTCTTCATAGTCTAAAAAGGAAAAGCTGGTGGGGAAACGGTGTAGACCCAAGAGGTAAAAAACCCCGACAACACAACCCTTTAAGGGATCATCACAAGCACATCATATAGCAAACCCAAAGCTTCAGAGACCTTGAGAGTGATGTGTGGGGGATGTTGATGGGGAGAGAAGCCCCATGAGTGGGGCTAGGTGCACTCAGCTCTGCTGAAGAGGACTAGCAATGGACTCTCACAATTTAGGGATCCTTCAGTGCTCAGGGCTTAGCAGAGACATCTGTGGTGTAAGTCTAAATTGTGGCCTCTGCTCTTGGACTCTGACAGCTCTGCGGTGAAAATAATGTGGAAGGCTGATGATTTCAGTCTAGGTTTAATTTTTATTCTTATAGTTTTATTAACCCTGAGTCTGAGCAAGCTGTGAGCAGGAAGCTCATGCAGTGAGAGCTGTGGACTGCAGATTTGTGTTCAGATCCCTTCACTACCATTGCCTTCATCTGGAACTGTCTGAACAGTGTCTTTTTTAGAAGAGCTGCTGTGTATGAAAATGCTTTCTTGCCTTGGAGCTTCAGTATTTGTTCTCTTTGTGAAACAGGGATAATTATTGCTTCCTTTTATCTTCTTTTCTTATCAAACTTCTATATTCCTGGGGATAAACCTATTTTTGTCTGTTTGATAAACATCTCAGCATGGCCTGTGATTTTTATTCAGCACACTAAGTGATGAATGTACAGTATAATAACACAGAAGAGTTGACCAAGTGTTGTGTGGCTGAACTTTGGTGGCTGTACAAGTACCAGTTTTCATGCTTGAACTGCAGAATTGATGCTTTTTGAAAACTCTAGAGCATTTAAAAAATGCTAATTAGGAAAGGATGGCCATTTTGTCCTCTTTCTAAATGTGTTTCCAGTGCCACAGAAAGATATTATTTCTTTAAGTGCCAGAGTTTCCCCAGACTTTCCCTTTTCAGCTTCTTTCAGGTTTCTGAGTTGAGACTTCCAGCTGCTCTATGTGCTCAAGTAACTGCCAGGGCGTATTTTGTGGGAAAGCTTAGAGAAATTGCTCACATAGCAATTATCTTGCCCCAAATGTTTTTTTCTAGGGTAGTGGTTTACTAGTACAATAACCATTTTTAGTAAAGGATGCTGCAACAACAAGGCCAGATAGCACATTTAGTCAGGTTTAAAGTGCAAGTGTGCTCTAGATAAGTAGTAAATGGTAATAAATTAGCACAGTAAAAATAATAGAAAAGTGACCTCCTGCATACTCACATGGCCAAATATTAGAGATTGGGAAGGAATTGCTGTAGTTCACTGCTAAGTGGCATAAAAGTACAGAACAAGTGGATGGAAAATGTCATATTAGCATAGTTGTTTTGCAAGTGTTAGTGTTAACAAAGCTCTTTTGACAAAGTCTGTACTAGATAATCTTTTGCACATGGCCAAATATTAGAGGTTGGGAAGGAATTGCTGTAGTTCATTGCTAAGTGGCATAAAAGTACAGAACAAGTGGATGGAAAATGTCATATTAGCATAGTTGTTTTGCAAGTGTTAGTGTTAACAAAGCTCTTTTGACAAAGTCTGTACTAGATAATCTTTTCTAACAAAAGAAAATCAGATTTGAAACTGCATCTTTAATGGCCAAGGGATTTTGTTAGCATATTAATCTGAATGGTGGGCAGACTTTGTCTCCTCAAGAAGGCTGTCCTAAGTTGGCCTTCACCATCTGGGGGGATGTAAGACCAGAGAAAGCCTGGCCTTGGCAAAGCTTAAAGAAATGATCTTCTGATGCTTTTTTGTAGGAGGACTTCTTTCATTTGCAGCTGAAGCTTAAAGAGCACAACACTTGGTCTCATCCAACTATGAAACTTTTGTCAAAGCTCAAAAGGGACTTGGTAAAGTTACAGGCATAACAAATGCTTGAATGATTCAGCCACCTCTTTGTGAACACTGTCTTTCTATCCCCAAAGAAATCCCATCTCTCTTGTACACCATTCTACCAGGGAAGCTTGGGTCTACACGGCCAGGATATTTTCATTGTTGTCTCCCTGCAATGAAAGCAGCAAACCTCCTGCAGGCAGAAAGGAAAGGGCAAGGTCCTTGTAGGAATTCCCACTTGAATGTTTAAAACAGAGCAAACACTCATCTGAAGGCTCTTGGGGAGGAAGGCAAACTTTAAATGTCCAAGTTTTGAAGTTTTTACTGGTGTACAGAGTGCACATGAACTTAGTTAAACTCTGTGGGTTGAAACAATGCAAAACTCCAACCTGTAGGAGACACAAGGGGGGTGTGGGGGGAAGAAGCAAAAAAATCTTTTGTAGTCTGTTACTTGTGAAAGTTTCAGAAGTTAGAGGTGATGTGCTAAACGTTTTTTACTGAATGTGGGCAATGGTAGTTGAAATCAGGAGGATGTTAACAAGCAGTACAAGGCTGCACACTGTCAGAGCAGCCTGAGCTGTGTACAAACTGGTTTGCTGGGAAGCAGACTTTAAATTGAGGTTTCTTGTGCTTTGGTCCATAATGCATCAGAAAGTGACCTCTGCATCAACTGTGAAATGATTGAAAAGAAACAGTATGGTATAAAGTGGAATCAAACCAAAGCAAGGGAAACATTTTTAAATTTAGGCTTATTTGGATGTGAAAATCACCATGGCAGGAGGGTGAGTAACAGCTGTTTATTGCTTCCCTCAGATCTAACTTAGGTTATTCAATTTAGGACTGTTCCAACTGCCAGCTGATGCCCTCTGTCCACTGGTAGTTCATAGTCCTTTTGGCTTAGATCTAAACCAGAGGTGGGGTTACAGGAGTAACTGCACCCATCCACGCTGCTGTCTAAGCCTTATGGTAGTTCTGTGGGGCAACTCATGGACGTGCAAAATCCTGTGGTCACATTTGCACAGGGAAGAAAGTACTGACTTATGTTTGTCTCCAAGAGTTTTATTGAACATTACTAAAATACAGTTTAGAGGTTCAAGCAATGATAGGCTAGATTCTGTTAATTGTTATCCTAAAGATTCAGGGATGCAATTCCTGCACTTTCAGTGGTTTTTGTCATGCCTTAGGGAGTACCACAAACACAATGCTCGTGATTCATGGTAGAATTGGATTCCAAGCTGCACTACTGCTCTGAATGGTAATGACAGTGTGAATAAGATGACCATAGTCTTGAGAAGGTGACCACAGTAGGGCATTGAAGGTGGGGAAGGAGGTCTGCCAGGGATCTGTTAATCGGCTCACAAAGAGGCAGGTGTAGTTCTTAGTTCTGTGAAACAGACACTTTTATTCAGTTACTTTAAAGAATCTCTTCGAGGCAGAGTCTTGCAGCAGGTGAATTAATGTGTATGAATGTCCTTTATTAAAAATAAATGCATCTCTTTGCAAATCTATCTTCTGCTTTGACAAAGCAAAAATGAAGTCCAACCATTCAGACATGTTTTGACAAGTATTATCTCCCCTGTGAAGTGCTGTCCTGGTGAACACGATTGCAAGAACAGGGCTGCACTGGGATATTTGGTACTTGTTGGTACCCTATGGGACACCTTTACCTATTCTTTGTCATTGTGGCATGCATGAGCTTAATTTGAGACATAAAAATGTGTTGCTTGATTCACTGAGAAACTGTAGTTACCTATGTTCCTGGTTTTGCTGTGAGAAAGAAATTTCACCTTTAGAGTTGGTGAGGAGTTAAACACCACTGTTTGTCATCAATACTAGAGGGAGGTCATCCTGCCTGTATGTAGATGACACATTGATAGCCCTTTGAGTTGCTTCTGGGGAGCACTTAGGCTTGAGCAGTGATTCTGAGCAGATACCTCCCAGGCTAGGAGCTGGGGCACCAGGTAGAGGGCTTGGGGTTCCCCCAGGCAAGCTTGGTTTCAGCAGCTGGGAGAGAGGGAATTTAAGAGCTTGGAGAGTTTAAGCACTTTCAGGTATCTCATCAAATGAACTGAATGTTCCTTTTGTTCTGATGGGTTTTGTTTGGAGCTTTAATTAATTATGAGGTGAAATTCTGTTTGGACTGGGTCCAGGTGTGCTTACATTTTGTATAAGTAGTTGGGTTTAAATGTCATTTAAAACTTGCTTGGAGGACCTTGGACTTCATCTCAGCAGTTTTCAGAGAAGGAACTGGGCTTGGTAAGCCAATGAAATGCAACCAGATAATGATCTGTGGATGGTCACCAGTGTTCCATATCTAAATGTCATAGGATCGCAATATTATATTCCTGAACTCTATATGGTGAAGTTTCTTGTGGTTGTATAAACTTGTGTTTGATTAAAAATATATGAAAATCAGCAGCTTGGCAGATTTCCGACCTATTTAAGTTTAAATTGCAAGGAGTCCATTATCACCTTTCCTGGTGATGATAATATTTTGTTCTTAGTGTATAAAAGCTGAAGAGCAGGCATAGGAGGAGAATTTTTCCAATAATCAATTACTTGAACTTAAAATAGAAACTTTGTTTAATAAAGAGAGAGAGTATCCATTTCCATTGTACAACTGAGAGCTGTGTAGGTGTTTAACTCTTATAGGGAAGGGATACTTAATGATCTTCATGGTCTGTTCCTTAGAAATTCTAATTTCTTTAATACCATAAACAGTTCACCCAAAACTGTGATTAAAGGCTTAAAGAATCTGTAGTTAACTCATAAAAATATGTACATAAATTTTGCTGATTCATTGCACTGTAAAGCACATCCTTATTTATTATTATAAATGAAACTCTTATGTAGCTCATGCAAAGTCTTAAATGAGTGCCATTCTTTTTCATTAGGTAGCTCCTTAAAATCAATAATGTTTTCTTTAAGGGAAAGCTTTGGCTGTTACTAATTTAAATCTCATTAACTTTTGCCTTTTTTTTTGCCTAAGGTTCAATTGGAGCTACATTTTTCATTTAGATTTGGAGCTGCAGGCTATATGTAATTCCATTTAAAAACCCAAGGTAGACAGGAATAATGTTGGGTTAACAGTAATTTAGAGAACCAAAAATCCAGAATATTTAGCATGCAGCCTACACTTGTCATTTAGCAGTAAATGGTTTTCCCAGCACAAAGTTTGGAGATGCATGGGCGTTTGAGAAATCCTTTCCTGATTAATATAAAGTTTGCAAAACCAGATTGAAAGTCACTTTTCCTGCACCATATTCTTTTGATTTCTGTACATCTATGTGCAGTGAAAGTTTGTGAATATTCTTAAGACCTGAGGTTGTAACCCCAGTCCTCTCTGTCCATGCCTGTGTTTGCATGTCTGTTGGTTTGGGTCTGGTGGGACACTGCTGTCATCTCTCCCATCCTTCAGGCATGTTATCTGTGCTCTCTGGAGTGCCAAGACTATTTTTAAATATATGCAAATAGAAGCAAAGAAGTGCAGGGTCTGTGATGCCCGCTGAGCAGATTCGTCTCCTCTAACAGGAGGTTGCTACACAGAGAAGCAGTTCAATAGCAACTGGGCTATTAGTGGTGCTTTTTGTTATCTCAAGTTCATAGCTCGTTAATGAGGTTGTATTTGCTTATCTTTCTTACTGAACACACACTAATCAGTCCCAGGGAAGAGGAAAAAAAATCCAATTCTCATCATTTTGATGACATACTTTGGAATATTTAGTATTAAACAATAGCAAAAAATGACATGGTAAAGGTTTATGCAGCCCCAGGCAGTCTAGAGATGGAAAACTTAGCACAGCTTTTCAAAATAGTGGTTGGCTGTGAGGGTTCTGGCACTGTGTTATTCACTGCACATCAAAATTAACACATTACAAGCAGTGGTTATTTTCAATTATGCAAAAGCAGACGAGTCTTTGGAGAGATTAAAATGAGATTTGTACTGGCTTGGGAGAATTCTTAAAACTGACAACTTGACACAGCATGATTTCAGATTATGTGAAATCTGGCATGAGGATATTTATATTTCTGTTTGCAAAGATTCTGTTCGAAGTCATCATGATGGAAATATTTACAATGAAGACATAATAATGTCTTTAATATGCAAATCATTCTAATTGCATTTCTTACACTGTCAACCTCACAGTGAAATATCGTTTATTTCACAAGTGACACATGAAAAAATGTGATTGCATTTGTGATACTCTTATTTTTAACAAAAATACAACAGTCTTCATCTTTGAAGAACTTCTCTTTATCAGCAGTTCCCTTAACATAGTTTGTGTGACGTCTGCATCTCTTTATTTCTGAATCATACTCCTGCTTCTAACACAGCCTCTCTGTTTTATTCTTCTTCCTCTCTCACAAAGAGGGTTTGCTGTGGGGACGTGCTCCCAGGAGTGTTGGCACCCAGTGCTGCAGGGTGCAGAGGCTGTGTGGGGTGTGCTGATCTCCGTGGGAGCTGGATGCCATCCACACCTCTGAGGCTGCACCCTCTAACTGATGAAAACAAGGCTGATTTGTTGCCATTAAACTGTGCTTTAACCTTGATAAGAGCAGATTCAAAGCACTTTTTTTTTCTGTGACCTAGGAACACGTGTTAGACTGTCAGACACCTTTCTCTTCACTCCCCTGTCTGTTGCCCAAAATCCCTACCCTGAGGTCACATGCCTCCTGTGTGCTTTTTCCCCTCCGGCTGGGAACAGTCGTTTTCCTCTTCCTTCAGATGCAGAGCTGGACAGATGACAGTTCTGTCATCTGAAATGAAAAATCTGTCATCATGTACTGAAAAAAAATAATAAAATTGACTGGGTTGAATTAAATAGAGCATTTTTAATTGGGAATGCATCCACTCACAACACTGTGTCAAAATTAATCCTCCCCCCATCCCTGGCTTCCCCACTGGGTAACTTCCCCACTGTTTGCTGAATTCTGCTTACATTTAGCAGGGGTGGTGGGGGAAGGATTAGGGACCAGGGGGCAGGAGAACCCCAGCCCTGAACTGGTAGCCAGGAACCCCCCTCAGGCTGCCAAAAGGAGCAGGGACTGGAATCCTCCAGGCACTGAGCATTTGCAGCCCCTCAAACTCATTGAGAGAACTTCAACCAGACTTGGAAACGAGTCTACTCTTTGTGAAGAAGATGGATGGAGGAAGAAGAAGGTATCTGACTTCATATTTCTGTCCTGTATTCCCTAATCACTGTGAGGTCCTTTCCATTTAAGAATTTAAGTACTGATTTTCTGTGTTTCAAAGCCTGGTTTCCTAAATGGAAATTGTAGTGTTTTTCTTTGGGGTGATCCCTACATGGCAAATCCAGGTGTAGCCACCTCAACTCTTTATTGTTTTGATAATTTTAAAATATTACTAAAACCCTTTGTCCTCAAGCTGTTATGGAGTCAATTCCCAAGGCTGGGACAGGAAGTGATGGCTGGGGGTTAGGTCAAGAAACTGGGAGTGAGTGAGCAAGGAGCATGGTAGAAAATGCTTCTCCACATTGCTTACTGAGTGTTGGGTAACCAGTCAGTACCAATGGGGAGACATAAATTAAACATGTTGTTCCAGTTATGTAATTTTTCTTGTTTGTCAGTTGCTCAGGTCGAGGCTTTTTTGATGAATTTCAGAGTTGTCTTTTACCATTGAGCTGTGATGATTTAATAATGATGTGCTGGTGGATGGTGGAGCTGCAGGACAATGGGCTGACTCCAGTGGGATGAGGTTTAACAAGGCCAAGTGCTGGTCCTGCACTTTGGCCATAACAATCCCAAGCAGTGCTACAGGCTGGGGACAGAGTGGCTGGAGAGCACCAGGCAGAAAGGGACCTGGGAGTTTGGGTAGATAGAAAGCTGAACATGACCAGCAGTGTGCTCAGGTGGCCAAGAAGGCCAGTGGCATCCTGGCCTGGATCAGGAACAGCATGGCCAGCAGGACCAGGGAGATGTTTCTGCCCATGTACTTGGTGCTGGTGAGGCCAC
>NW_008691868.1:0-19664 GCF_000695815.1 Acanthisitta chloris
GGCCAAAGTGCAGGACCCAGCACTTGGGTCAAATTGAGATCAACCCCAATTTCTTGCAGAGCCTTCTTGTTTGAAATGTGCTCTTACTAAGCAGTCTTCAGCATAAAATCTTGGCCACCATTACTCCAGATTCTCAGAGGGAAGGAGATACAGAAGAACAGAAAACAAGCTATGTTATCCATAGGTATGGGCAAGCATGGAAGAATAAAGAGGTTTTTGAGGAAGGGCTGAGTTTTGCAGAGTGCAAGGAATCTGCACACTACAGTGCAACATGCTGAGGAAATAAGAGAGTATACATATAGACTCTGAAGTACTGTACAGATAGGGGGAAATGCAAAGCATATTGTTTGAGGGTGACCTCAAAGTTAACCCTAAGAAGCAATATAGATAGAACATTAATCTGCACACTGCAAAAGTAATTGAGCTCATATTTTAAGGCAACTTCACTAGCAACTTCATTTTCACAGTAAGTTAGTATCTGACAAATGAAACAACTGCGATTTTTCTGGACATCATTAAGAAATGAATCCTGATTGTGTAAAAGCATGCTGCATTGTTATTCCTGAAAGGAAAGCACAGCAACCTAAATTTGTGCATACAATGGCTTAACCTGGAATTAAAACTAAAGTATTATCTTGCAGAGAAAATTCTGAGTATGAAAGAAGCAGTCTTCAAAACTGCAGCAATTTGATATCTAGTCTGTCAGACAGACGCTAGCAAGGGCTTTTTACTTTATAGAAGAAAAGGATGCATTCAGATAGGTGTATAGATAGATGTAACATTTTGAGGTTACACTCATCCTATACTATTTTCTTGTCATGCTTAGTTTACCAGCAAAACTACAAATTATTTTTCATTTGTTTTCTGCTATTCTTAGCCCTGGAGGGTCAGATTACTTTATGAAAATAAAACTCTACTGTCTCTCTGGCTCTATCTATTGTCATTCTGAAATTGCCAACATGAAGACGACCATGATCATACTGGTTTTTACTATCAGGCTGTTGTTGTTTATAATTTATGAAGCAGAAGAATACTGGGTATTTTTGTTTGTTTGTTTTCCTCTCCATAAGCCTCACTGATCCTGTAGGTCTGAGAACAATATTAATTTTGACTGGTAAGCTGAATAAACACAATTTTGCAGTCATATGTGGAGAACACTTATCAACACCAGGGTGTCACTTTGAAGAAGTAACTTTTTTAACCTAATACTTTGAAGTTATCCTTCTTTTCCAATAGTAAATATAGTACATTGTAAATCTCAGGGTAGATTCTGCCATCAGTGTTTGCAGGTTATGATAGTAGCATGCTTCAATTTTTGGGCCAATAATTCTGCTTTGGTGAATGGCTGCCCATTTTTTATTATGTCTTCTCAGCTTGTAAACGTACTGTTTGGCTTACTAGCAGCTTTCTGAGCTGAAAATAATTGTCACTTGAAATGTTCATTGTCAAGCACTTTACTGACTTGGCAGACAGAACAGCAGTGTGTTTTCACAGGAGATCCTACTTGGGGAAGACAGAATTCCCTGGACTCTAAGCTGGCAGATGCTAAAGCACAGCTTTCCAGGACAAGGAATTACACAGCACTTTGCAAAGAGCTCTGAAAGAGTCATTAATTCTGGAGCAGTAATAATCTTTGACTTGCGACTAGGTTGCAGGTTTTTAGCCTAAAGTTTGAAGCTCTTTGGATCTCTCAAAAGATTCCACAAATCTCTTACTAATAACCTACATACTCTAGTAACTCTTCATAGTACTCAGATGGGTGTGCTGACCAGACATTGCCATGAGCACATGGATTGCAGTGAAGGGCTAGCATAGTTCTCTTCCCCTTAAGAAAGATGATGAAAATAAGACCATGGAATATGACAGAAAGAGAGCCCAGTAAAAGATAGGGTGCTGCCACTATGACAATTCAACCTGCCTGTGGTGCCTCTGTTATCCCAGGAAGCTTTGAGCCTGTTGGGTATTGTACAGTACACTTGATATTCTCCTGTGTTTGAGTGAAACTAAAAGACCTCACAAATGTCAGACAACTCTTACATGTATTTGCAGAGAATTAATTTGTAATGGGTAGGAAGGATGATATCTCGCTCACCTTTTCTAGTAGAAGAAAGTATTTGACTCATCCATCAGTGTTCATTATCACAGCATGGACCAGGCTACGTGTGTACATCTACGAATAAAGGTACAGACAAGATATAAGATGACTCAGCCCTTTCTCTGAAGTGTCCTGAGGACGTGTCACCTCTCTGTGGACCTAATTCACTTGGGTACAATTCCATATTAAATGTAACTACAGCGTAAGACTATATCAATATAGAAGCTGATCATCCTCTACACAATATAAAGCAAAAGTGAAACCAAGATACAAGTATATGTGCTCCCCTAGACAGACAAAAATTCTGCCTCATGGAATGCTGTTGTGGAAGGTTGGGTGGGAGGAAGGTAAGTCTTCGTCCTTGGTAGAACCACAGTTATTCATAGAGACGTACAGAAGTGGCTGGATTCCCTGAAGGCTCTGAAGGTCTTCAAAGTTCCAGCACGAATCAGTGTTCAATCAACTCAAAATTTCATCCTTCAATAAATTAGCTTGTTCATGTAAAATTGTGTCATTCCAACTGAATCTTCATCTATTGACAAATAGATTTTTGATTTTTTATTTTCTCTTTCAGGAAGTGTTCACATATAGTAATTACTTTCACATCTTAAAAGCAAAAATAACACAGCTTTCTGAAATGTTTGTATGGGGGGACTGTCTGTTTTCATTGCTTTGCATATTAGAATCAGTCAAATCATAACTTGAAGGTTACAGGATATTAAGATAACTTATCTTGGGTCAAAGTTTTTAGGTACAGATTTGGGTATTCCAGCTGATTGACCATACCTATATCCTCCAGAAATGTGTCTTATTGCATAGTATCCATGAACTATAGCAACAATTTTATTCTACTTTCTAGCAAGTATGTTCTGGATTGTGGCAAAAGTTGTTTTGTAGCATTATCAGTAAGACTTTTAAGAATTACTGAACACTTCTGTCTCAGTTAACTCCTTATCTGTTCAGTGGCAGGTGGAAGACAGTGACAGAAGGCTGTAGCATCAGAGTTTCTTGAGCTTACCCTCCTTTTTTTCTCCTTCTTGGAAGGATGTAAATGCAAAATCAGATAGTAAATAGATGATAAATAGAAAGCCTTGTTTTTTCTTTCCTTCCCTACTGTTTCTGGAACTCTTTAAGAGCCTGTTTTCTAATGTTTAAAACACAAGCTGGTGCTACTGCACAGGAATTTTACGTTTAGCAAGTGTGCATTTTGTTTTTCAGCTTCACTAAGCAAACCAATATTTCTGACACTGAAAAATGTCTCTTTAACATTGTTACCATACCTTCTAAGTGTACAAGTTTGTTATAGCTATCTTCTCATTTTTCACATTGGCCTTCTTTGCCCTGCATGAAAAAAAATAGAGCCAGTAATGGCATGTATTATAAAGATTAATCAACCATAAAGACTATAATTGAACACACAAGTGTAGTCATTACTTGATTAATTGCTTCAATAAAATAATCAGTCTTCTACATACATCAGAATAATATTCAGTGGTGACTAGAAAAGAGTGTGTGGAGACCAGGCCTGCCTTCAATTCTTACTTCAAACAGACCTTTCTGTCTTTCCATCTGTTTGGTTGTACAACCTGCTTTTATTTAAATGTTTAACTTGAATGAACTTGCTTCCTTGCACACCAGAATTGTGTCATCCTAACTTTAACTTTAAAAATAGATACAGAAACCTCTTATATGAAGCTTTACATTGAATGTTATCTAGTGACCCCATAAGCCCATGTGAAAAAATCCTTTCTAACGAAGTGTGTAGAAAATGTTTAGACTGGGGTTTAGACTGAAGTTCATAGTCTAAATTGTTCATAGTCTAAATTGTTCAATCCGCTACACTGAAAGAAATATTCAGTAAGAGATTGTTGCATGCTGAAGTTTTCATTCTTAAGGTATGTTTCCTAAAACTGAAACTTGGCAATTCATACAATAGTGCAGTAGTTCAGCCATTGCTGCATCTAGAGGTCTGTACTGGATCTCAAGCTCATCAGCATGTGACATGGAAGGGAAAAGTAGAACAAGTCTGCCTAATTGCTAAAGAGATGAAGACATAAATCTAGCTCAGATGACTTTGAAGATAAGAGGTTGTATGCACAAGTCTTGACATTTTAGATTGTGAGATATGTTCTGATTTCAATTACTGTAATATTTTTGCAGAAGGAAGATTAATTCATTCCACAGTGGTTAACTAGAGCACAGTGGTTAACTAACAGTAGTAACTAAGCAGGCTGAAATAGATAATAAATGGATCTGTGTTTGATCCATGGTCAAAACCATGAGTGAACAATGAAACCAAAGAAGAAAAGTAGTCCATGGCAGTTGCTACATAACCCTAAGTGTTCACACCAGGGTGTGAAGTGGCATTTTATAGGCCACAGAAATTAACTTACGTGTCACTTATATTTGTGCAACATGGAAGAAAAACTATATGCCTTCTGCGTTTGAGCATTGTAACATAAGCTTCATTTGTATATATTTGGAACTCTTGTAAATTATTTATCTATGTCTTTAATAGCATGGACTTCCTGTTGTAATTGTAAATTATTTATCTACGTCTTTAATAGCATGGACTTCCTGTTGTACTTACTATAAGCTTGCCATACATCTATCTAAAATGCCCAGTGCAGGGAATGCCTTGGCTAGTCATTACACACAATAGTGTACTATACAAGAGCTAATCTTTTTTCTTAAATATGTCTTTTAATTTACAAAACAATTTTTTTTTCTTGAGATGGCTGTAATTGTCAAGTTCAGCTTTCTACAACACATCTGGTTTTTTGAGTTACTTAAGCACTAAAAACTGCTGACTTTTTTAAGCATTATTGATTAGGGCAGAAAATTTACACACTGCTGTTAATTGATTTAGTGCTTCAGAAAGCCTGAAGAAATATGTAGGAACGGTTTATATCTTTATATTTTCCTCCATTTTTCTTCTTATTATTAGAGTTATTAATAAATAGTTTATCCAGAGAGGAATGAAGAAATTTCTCAGTTCCTTCAGCTGTCTATTATTGCTCAGTCCTGAGATATATGTGTGAACTCTGATAGCAGAAACTGTTCATATATAGTGTTGTGAAATTCAGCATAAGTGAAGTTGTCCTGTTAAGACACATCTCCAGATGAAAACTGAGGATGCTCAAACTGCATAGAAGTGTGATTCAGCTTCCTCAGAGTCTGGGTCTTTCTATAATTCTGTGACAAACCTAAGGAATTTGCTGACGAGGATTTGATCTTGACTCACTGTTTTACCTTTGTTTCCTTAAAATATTGATTTAGCCTAATATGATGATGCTGGAAGCATACCGAAACCTGAATAATATGGCATAGAGAATTCCCAATTCCTTATGGAGCATTCAACCTTTGTTGTGTATAGGCTGCTGTCAACCTTCAGAGAGAAGTTTAATAGGATTCTATGTTTATAAAGGGGAAGGTCATATTAAGTTCTGTGTCTGCAGATATGCATTGGCAACATCTGCTTGCTGATCTGATCTGCTCCTCTCAGAAAAAGAGGTCTATGATTTCTGCAGGAACTGCTTTCCTATATGTTATTGTATAGTCTGGTACTCCTTATTTATTTTGGAAGAATGAAAAGAGAGAAAGCAGAGGACTGCATTTTTATTATTGTTTTGGGGGGTAGAGTAGCTAGAAAGAACAACTCTAAATTGTCTTTGTCTTGTGCAATGCTTTTCTGTGCTTTCTAAAAGAAATGTGGTACTTAGGAGTTTGACTCTGATGGAGCCATGTTATCATAAAGTGAGGGCCACAAACCCCTCAGGTGGTATAGATAAAAGCTGGAATAGCCCTGCTGCACTGCTGGACAGGTATCTTGCTGGGATTCACAACATTTGAGGCAAGCCTGATCTGCAGTACTTGGACAGGAACTAACAGTGCACTTTGAACACAGGGAGGTTACTGTTAGCAATCATCTTCATATAAGTAACTGACACACTATTAGTTGCTTGTCTAAACTCTAAAATCTTTTCTGTTTGGTTTGGATAATCTGTACTGGCAGTCTTCTCCTCGAGGCAGAAGTGAATAGATGAACAGCAAAAACAATGTCAAGGATTAGGTCTGCAGGACAAAAGAAGGACAGAGAATGCAAATTATTACCTCCACTGATGGCTTTATGAAGCCTTTATTGTTGACAATAGAGTTCAATCACTGAACAGGCAAAATCCTGAAATTTGTTTCTAGACCATTACTCTGATCTTTATCAAATTAAGATTATATCTAGTATGACACAGTCACAAATTAATTTCCTGTAAGCTGATGTAAATGACATGTGACTTTGATCACTCAGGCAAGCACCTCAGAAGTGTATTGTTGGAGCAATGAATGTGTATTTCCATAGTCCTGCTTATGCTTTGTAATAGAAAACAAATATCCTGCAAGGCAGTTAGTTTGCCACTCCTCATGAGCAATGGAGGTGCTTAAAAATATAAGCAGTGAATAGGGAACAGCATGATATTTGTCACTTGTGCTATTTAGTAGCTGTGTATCATCACTTTTGCAAAACATATAGAAATAGATGATTAATAACTTTGTAGAAATAGAACCTCTTAGGAGTGTGTCAGAATATGGCCTTGAGTGCTAAAATTCAATATATTATTGAAATGTTTGTCCCCAGAAAGCAAAGACCCCTGTGGCTATTTTGCTACCTTAAATATAATAACTTGCCAATGAATTTAAATTATGTTCATACAATTGTCATTTCATTAGAATTCTTTGTATGCTTAAAATATGAAGAAATGTTGAAATTCAGCACTAGTACTTAAGTAAAAATCTGTTCGGGGATTTAGAGCTCTAGAAATAATACAGTATATTCATTCTCATGAAATCCTAAGTTGCCTTTCTTATCTTTCTACAAAATGTGGAGTTGGAGGAGAAAATCTGGCAGTAGTATGTCCTACACCAAAAAGTAAAAGAAGTAATCAAGTGCACTTATATTAATTGTGTTTGCTTAAGGCATGCATTTATTGGTGTCTAAAATTGAATGAGATCCATGGAGGTGTACATTATTTTAGTAACTTAAGAACTGAGAAATAGCAGGAACTGAATGATATATTCAGTTAAGATTGCAACTTAGTCCAATAATACTATCAGGTCTTGTATACAAGTTCAAGGTTCCGGTCTTATATAAAAGTTCAAGACAAGCTACTCTTATAGGACAGTAACAGCTGCTTATAACTACTATATTTTGTGAATATAAGCGGGTGTTTTGGCTTTATGAAATAATTACATCAATTATAAGTGGTTTCGACTATATTTTGTGAATATAAGAGGGTATTTTGGTTTTATGGAATAATTACATCAATTATAAGTGGTTTCAAGAAATTTTAAAATCAAATTTTTAAATACTTATGAATCCTACTGAAATTATCCTCACAGGCCTCACAGTGCAGTATGAAGACGGATATTGTTATGTGTACTGGAGTAAACTTTAAAGCTAAGGATCCCTACAGAGAATGTCTTACCAACATCTTGCTTTATTTATGAAATTATTTTTGAAGATAATCCAACAGGCAGATTGCAAGTGCAGTACAATTATGACTCAGGAGAGGAGACTTACAAACTCGTATAATGCAGTTATGAATTCTGAATCCATTTCCAGTAAATCATTAACGTTAGATTAACTTCATTAGTTGAATTCATATTCCTCTTGTAAATGAAGCAGCTACTTTCTGTTTAACAGGTAGCTATAACAACAATTACTTGCATGTTGTTCATAGGCATTTACTAGATTATGATGACAGAAATGCAAAGATGGAATATGAGTTGTGAAGTAATATTGTAAGATATTAAAAAAAATCCCTAGACCAGAATTTTAACCATCTTGATAAAAATTTCTTCTGATTGTCAGTTTACGTTCAGTTTTTGCTTGTGCAAAGCTTAAGTATTGGGCTATAGAATAAGAATTGTAAGAAGAGGAGAAAAAAAGATTGTAAATGGCCAGATTCAAAGCTGCATTTGTTTGTTCAGGGCCTTACCTGAATGCTGAGTATCTTGTCTTTAAGAGAAGTCTTGAATAGCATCTTGATAAAAATTTCTTCTGATTGTCAGTTTACGTTCAGTTTTTGCTTGTGCAAAGCTTAAGTATTGGGCTATAGAATAAGAATTGTAAGAAGAGGAGAAAAAAAGATTGTAAATGGCCAGATTCAAAGCTGCATTTGTTTGTTCAGGGCCTTACCTGAATGCTGAGTATCTTGTCTTTAAGAGAAGTCTTGAATAGCTCAGAGAATTGCAATATATTCACTTGTTTTGTAGATAAAGAGCTCATCTTTAGCGATTTTTGAATACTGACAAGCCCATTCCCTCCTTGACAAGATGAATCTATTTCTCCTTACCGAAGAGATATCCAACACAAATATTTTTTGCTGAAGCTGTTTTGATAAGGAAAGCTTGCATGACTCCACAGATGATGCGTGTATTTCTGTAAATCCATCAGGACCTGCAATGGAGGGACATAAAATACAGCCTCTGGTAGACAGTATAATCAGGATCTTTATGAAAGTGATGAGTTCAATTCACATCTCAAGCTTCAATTCCCTAAACTTTTTTTCCAGATGTGTCATTCCTTCTCTTACTACAAGAAAGGGAGTAATCTGAAGAGCACACACCTATTTATCTATATGCACACTTGGGCGACCAGGTTAGAACAGCTCTGCCTGCTTGATCATGAGCAGTAGGGAATAATTTCTGTATTTGAGCAGTCAAACACCCAAGACAAGCAGTTCAACCAAGAGATTCTCCCTCCTGATGGGTAATTCCAGTTAGATCTCAAAGTCACAGAAGAACCTCCTTCAGTGTGTTCAGATTTAACATGTATCTTGTGCCCAACTATGTATTTCTAACTTTATACAAACCCTCACTCTCAGAGAAGACAAATGTGATATGGCTATACAGACTGTGTCAGGTTGAAGTTTATTCTGAGAAGAAAAGTGACACTTGCTAAATAACATTCAGTCTATGTGTAATGTTAATGTATATTACTTCTTCTGTCACTGAATGAGAGACATTCCAGTTAACCTCTAAGGTACAAAGGAAGGTTTAGGGAATGTTCAGGCTTGAAGGAGCACAGCGAGAGTTTACAAACATACTGAAGAATTTAGCTTGTTCTTGAACAAACAGTTGAAAACAGGTGAGACAATACAGCTGTCCCATGCTGTATTTCCAGGCAAATAATTACAAATTACAGTGGAAAAAATAATAGAAGAGGAAAAAACAGTTTTGACAGAAGGTGATACACATCATGTGCTTAGCATCAATACTTTGCCTAGGGGGGAAAAAAGTACATTTGACCACAAAACTATATTATCTATCTAAATAGTTGAGGAGTACCAAACACATTCAGCAACTCTAGACTTTCTGAAAGACATTGATAATTTGATCATCACATGGTTTCTTTCTAAGGGCATTGAAGCCCTTACAGTTGGCTCCCATGTTAAACATTCCTCCTTCAAGACCATGTTTCCAGCTAAGAGAACACCAAAACTGTCCAAGGCCAAAGCCTTGAGAAGAAGCTTTATACATAGTTACTATGTGCAGTATAGTAAAACAGTTGGGCTTAGGATGTTATTAACTGTGACTCAAGAGAGAGCTGAAATCAAGCTCTGCATGTTGGATAGTAGGTTGGATATTAGGTTGGATATTAGGGATAGGTTTTTTTACAGAGAGAGTTCTCAGGCATTGGAATGGGCTGCCTGGGGAGGTGGTGGATTCACCATCCCTGGAGGTTTTCAAGATGAGACTGGATGTGGCCCTTAGTGCATGGTCTACTAACTAAGGTAGGGTTGGACTTGATGATCTTTGAGGTCTTTTCCAACCCAGTTGATTCTATGATTCTATGATATAAAAAATTGAAGTGGTCATGGAAGAGTCTTATTTTACACATACATCAATAAAAGGTTAATCTTACACTTTTCATCAACTTGAGTCATTTAGATTCTCCGCTGTACACAAATCCTTCTGTACAAAGATTTCCACCTCTTGTTTTAAGATTGAGCAGCTAGAAGAATAATGACAAATTTACAAGGAGAGTGTTGTGCTTAGTGGTTTGGTGAAGCACTCTCATCATCAGATGGGTGATAGATGTGATAGACGCAATACTGAAGCCATACCAGAAAGCAGTTACATATTTGCTACCTAGTTCAATCTTTTCAAGCATGGTGGAAGTGTTTTTTCTCCCCTCAGCTAGAGAAAGCTACAACCAGAACAAAGACAATCTTGCGATTCTGATTAGGGAAAATGGAAAATAAAAGTAGTTGACATATACAATTAAGTCATAGAAAAGACTGTTCTCCTTTGAAAATTTGAGGGAAGTGGAGCTCATTCAAAAATTTCTGGAAAATCAAATTCCCAATGAATAAGAACAGTTTCGTTATTCTTCTACTTTGGGGGTATTGGTGGGAATGTGACCTTAAATTATGCTTTAATTAACAAAAGCAATGAGTTTGGATTCCTTAGTCCAGTCTCTAGTGGTCTGTTATATCTGGTACCAAACAATGCAATACTCTCAAGTGTGTTTGGCAGTCTATTTAGGAAAAGATGGGATGTGCAATAACAAGGAAGGTGGTAAATTAAAACTGCTCTCCAAGTTCCATGTGCATGTTGAGAAAATCTGTGATTGTTGTGTGATTAGTGTTGGATTATGCCACTGATAGAGACATTCTATTATTGTATTTAAAGGGGCAGAGTATTGCATCAGCTGAGTGTTCACAGAACATGCAAAGGGAAATTTTAACCTTGGAAATGGAAATTGCAGCTGTTCATTGTGCTTCTGTTTGACAACTGATGATCTTGGTATCAAAGACTGACCTGCTGGCAATCACTGCTTTTCTCTATAATCCAAATGTTATGTGATCTTTCATTGTGTTATGTTGACCACCACATTGGCAGCGCGTACTGAAGATTGTCAGCAATGAAATAAGGACACACTAAGCAGGTATGTGGATTTTGTCTCCAGCTGCCAGTTTAAACAGTGTGGCTTAACCGGGCAGAAATCAAAGAATCTTATCCTTTGTGGTCCCCTTGCATAGAACTAAGTGAATTTCAGTGATACTAAAGTATACCATTTTCAGTATCACTAAAGCAATACTAAAATGTTTCCAGGAAACTAGTTTGGAATTCAGCATGTTAAATACTTTAGAGAGAAGTCTTTCACTTTTAAATGTTTAATTCTTAATTTGAATAAAGCCCAACAATCTTGACTCTCTCCTCAGTGAAGCCATTTAAGGAACAAAGTGAAAAGACGATATGCTTAAGTCATTTAAAGGCATTCTCTTCAAAATTTGTGTAGATAAATGTTACAAGCTCCAGGGAACTATAATATGTGATTGATATACAGTAAAGCACATATTAAATATGTGCTAATGCACTTCATCTTCCCAGGGACATCAGGCCTCTATTATTAGTGGAATGCATCTTTTGCTCATGCTATGAAAGGTTGTTAAATTTCATTTTCAATTTTAGTAACTGTTATTGTTAACACTTCTTTTGATTTGGGTCTGATGGATTTTGGAGGAGTTTGTTCTCACATGAATTTTAGGACAGTTTTTATGAAGAATGGGAATCTGCACAGATTCCAATACGTTCCTGCTAATGACTACACAGTTTAAGCTGATTTTACCAGGAATAAAATCTGGATATGGGAATTTTTTGCCCATGACCAAAAAATCCTGAAACAAGTAAACAGGAAGCAATTCCCAGTGTGGCTCAGATAACAAAAGCCGATTTGAAACAGTCATGGAATCATAGAATCGTAGAATCAACCAGGTTGGAAAAGACCTCAAAGGTCATTGAGTCCAACCCTACCATTGTAACTAGGCCATGGCACTAAGTGCCACATCCAGTCTCGTCTTGAAAATCTCCAGGGACAATGAATCCACCACCTCCCTGGGCAGCCCATTCCAATGCCTGATTACTCTCAGGGTAAAAGTTTTCTTACTAATATTAACCTAAACCTCCCCTGGCAGAGCTTGAGTCTGTGCACTCTTGTCCTACTGCTAGTTGCCTGGTGGCAACCCCTGCTAGACAGATGAAGCCCATCTGACTTGAGCAGGCTTGGTAACACAGAATATGCCCCATGGTCAAAACAGCTGAAATTCTGTTGGTAGCACCAATCCTTTAGCCACCTATTGATAAGGTGGGTTTTCCTACTCCACATCCATCCCTGCTACTGCAGGAACTGAGGCGAACACCACCTGTGCTCCTGTCCCATTAACCAATCTACCCAGTTTCTTGAAATCTTTTGTAATTACCCGGATGCCTCTTTCACTAATATCATCACTGCCAGCCTGGACTACTAGCAGTGGGTAGTAATCAGAGGGCCGGATGAGCTCAGAGAGTATCCTACTGATGTCCCTTACCCAAGCCCTGGGTAGGCAGCAGACTTCCCTGAGGGTGACATTTCTTTCATAAAAATCAAATACTCACAAAGTGAAAAAATTTATCAGTGACCAATTAATCTCAAGGAGTGGTTCTACTGGTTCTACTGGCCTAGTTCTGCAAGAAAAACTAATGGAAATGAGCACTATATTTAGAAGTGTCATTAATACAGAAACAGCCAGCATTGCATTCTATCTTTCTAATTTCCAAAATGCTATTAAAAAGAGCAGTTTGGAGTGACAGTTCATCTACAGTCCTTAGGAAATCTAAAAATAAACAGCCACCTATGCTCAAAATGCTAGTAGCTCTACATGTAAATCACTTAGATTATGTATTATTTGCAGATAGTATTTTCTCCCTGACACTGTACTACACAAATCAACCTGGTGTACACAAATCAAAAGTTACTCAATTAACATAAAAATATCATAAAAATGACATGAAATGTCATTTAATGTCAGGCCTGGAATGAGCAAATAAATTGCCTCATCAGTTTAATTAACAAAACAGGTAACCAAGTCAAATTAATGTGCTTCAAATTGTATTAGAGCCATTTTGAATGGGATTATACTATTGAATTTTAATTGGAAATTCACTTTACTGGACAAGGAAATACATTAATTTACTTAGATGCTCAACACTGGATGGACAGGCAAAAAAATTTATAGAGCATTTTAGAGAGAATGGGATAAACTTTGGTGTCTTAGGGTCTATGAACTGCTATTTAATTATTAGATTCATAAAAAAGAAATAGAATTACTTGTAAAAAAAATTGTTGGTCTAAATTCTTAAGAGTTCTCTGTGATTTTGAGTGTTCTAATGATTTTTATTAATGGCAAAAGACTGGACTCCAGAATGCTAAACATCACACAGAGAGAGGAGAGAGCCTTTGAGGAGCTCAGAATAATGGTGATGAAAAAGAGTATCATTCCTCATTGTGAAGCCAGATGAAGCATGGAGAACTTGAGTGACTTGACTGTTTAACAGAAGTTCAGGAGATATGTGGCTATATGTTACATCTCAGTTTTCTCAGAAGGATCTTTCTACTTTTCATTTTTCACTTGTTCTTCATGTGAGTAACAAAGAATAAGTTCATGTTGTTAGAAGGCTTTAATTAGAATAGTCTGGTGGGTCTTTTATTTCTGAATACTGTTCTTTGAATGATGGGCAAATGGGAAAAAATGGTTAATTGGAAGGAAGTAAAAACAGTAAAGTGATTTTTGGAGAAATGCACATACACAGAAAGACCACCAGCAAAAGAGACTAAGATTCCTCCTAGAAATGGAAAGTGTTCTCCTTTGACATATATACAAGATACTTGATACAGACAAATGCATTTATATATTATTTTACATTATTTCTATTAATCTGCCTGATTAATCTAAACATGAAGGAATCACTGTAGGACACCCTAAATCTTAAAAATAAGGGGAAAAATATGTAGTCAAAATTTTCCCAGGAAGCAGTGCTGTCTGTCAGCATTCCAAATTTTATTTTGAATGCAAGTTCCATTGACTAACCCTACAATATTATTCATATTTTGCAAAGGGTTAGCTCAAACCCTTAAAGGTTAATTCAATTACCTTTTTTCCTGTTTGAAGTGGGTTCAGTATTCCCTTTGCTTCTTTATAAGGTTGACAGTTGTCTCTGAGAAATGGAAGTATGTTTTCAAGCATTTAATGTGAAAAGTTAACATTTAACATCTCTAGTGGAGGAGAGAGGGACTTAATCCCTTGAGGTGTTATTCCTAGTTCCACTGCTATTGTAGCTATTACTAAAGTAAGTTACTTTCTGCTAAAAAGTTGTTTGGACAATCAAATTGACATGTGTGTCTATACATTTACATAATTCAGTCAATCAACAGAAGATTGAAGAAGTGAAAGAAAAGAAAAAGACAGATTCACTCACTGCTATGGCAAACTCTCTTAGTTACCTGGCATCTTGGAATATGTTTTAAAAACAAGTTGGAATGGATGGAATAGCACTCCTTAATACTCAGTACTTCAATATAAGATTTTTTTTTGAGTCAGAGCAGGGTAGATAAACACCTTTCCTTAATATTTTAAATTTCCAGGGGAAAAAATAATAATAATAAAAGACCACTTTCTAGAAGTGTATTCTATAACTCACTATAGGTGTAGTGGTGTAATGTTATTGGCAGCAGCCAAAGACCAGTGAATTCACTCAGGGCTTTTGCAAGTTTTTGGTAACCCAGGTATACAATCTATTGCTTGGGTTTAACAATTAGCAATACTCTAGATGTTTCTAGCTGGTAGTACAGTAATGGTGCTTTGAAGTCAGTGTTTGAAATTGTGAGCTGCTAGAAAATAAAACCTAGATTTTTTTTTCCTGAAAGAAACTTCCATTTTTACATTATATTATTTGAGAGAGAGAGAGAGAGATATCTCAAAACCCTGTAATGTTGATGCAACCCTCACTGCATCTCAAAGCATTTTCCCCATTCATATTCAAACTGTTTCATCTGATTTTTAGCCTTGCTTCTGTCTGATAATATATAAGTAGTATAGAAAAAAATAAAGCTTTGTTATTTATATATATTTTTAGTCATAATTTGTGGCCTTTTGGCATATTTCAGAGCTGGCAGAAGATCTCACTAGAAACAATCGTTCTGTGAATTAACTTACTGTTTGAAAAAGAACAACTTTGGCAGGGTTGATAAGCAGAGAAAATAAATGAGTTGGATCAAAATATAAACATATGTTGCAGTAAACTCACAGCCAATGATATTTAAAGCCTATTTAAATTAGACTAAATTTGCCATAAGATTAAAGAAAGAGTAAGAAGCAAGTGGAATGAGTAAACACAAAAATGTCAGATAAAGTTCTTTTTAGTTTCTGCTTACAGTGTCATGTGTGATTGCTTTCTGCGCAGTGTGGTGTTGGCTATGTAATTATGCTGCATGAATAGAGAGCTCTAATTGCAGCAGATGAAGTTGATTATTTATCTGCCTCTGTGCTAGAGACATTTGATTTGTAAATGCCTACAGCACAGAGGTGCGTACAAATCAAATAGCACACTACTGAATTGACTGAGCAGAGAAATATTTCTGCTGAAATATTCTTTCTTATGAATGTGCCAAAATCAGGAAAAATAACCTTGGAAGCTGGCTAAAGCTAGGAAACCTGCACTAATAGAGATCATACAATTTTCATGAACACATGACCTGAAATGTACAGGTTTTGGTCTATCTACAACTACTTACAAACAGGGCACTTTGTGGTAGAGCTCAGTGGATGAAAAAGGCCTGGAAGACAGGTGGGATGGGACAAGTATCACAGGATGTTGTCAACCATATTCACTGGGAACATCAGAAAGAAACAAAAAAAATGGCAGAAGATAGGAAATATAAGACTCAACAGGCCGAAGATTTTTACTTTGAAAAGAAATTCTTAATCAGAGAATGTTTCTGTCAACATTTGTGCAGAATATTTTTTAGAATTTTCCAAATATCTTGTTTGTTTAATTACATTTTTCTTTCACAAACTTTGCTTGAAGTTATTATCTTTAATAGTGCTTGGATTTTATTGTAGCAATAATAGGTACTTTTATAAATTCCTATATTACAGTTAGGATGACTTGTTGACTATGCTTCTTTCCATAGAAAAAAATCCTTTTTTGGGGGCCCCTTTCTGTGATATTCCTGGTGTTCTTGGAAGAACATTTTTATTTCAGCTGACTTTGTATCCTTGTACATTCAAAGCTACTTACATATCTAAACCCTTATCAATTATTCTTAATATGCCTTAATAAGCTGAAACATGTGTTACTGTTTTCACTCAGTATATCTATAATATCTTTTGTATAATTGTTTTCAAACTTTAACTTAGGAGAACTTAACTAAAGTGCATTCCATCTCACATGAACATATACACAGCCATATGTTGCAGAGATTAAAATGCACTTGCAACTAAGATATAAGAAGGCTGTAAGGACTCTGTACTAAAGCAATTTGTTTAGTTGCACAAGCCTCACATGAATACCATTAAAGTATGCTTTATAAATGTTAATATTCTTTTTTTATAATTCTGTAGGAAAAGGCCAGGTCAGAGTTGCATGTGGATTGCAATACCAATGCTTGGTTAATAGCTATTTAGTAGATAACCACAGATGCAGGGTTGTAATGCACCGTGCATTCACCTAGCTAGTTCTTCTTTTATGTATGATACGTTTGAATATACCTCTGCAAAAGGTATTTCAGGGAGACAAATGCATTTAAGCAGGGCAACTCCCTTGCTTAAGTAAAACCAGATGAATTAAAGATACTATTTACTAGTTAGAGTATGCAAGTTTGGGAATAGGATACTATGATATAGACATTTCTGAATGATTGTATATATTGAGTTTGAAACTAAATTTTATTACAACCAGATGAAGTTTTTAGGCTGCCAAAGTCATTGCTATGCCTCTACCTGTCCATTAAGTGGTTATTTAAGTAAGATGCTTTGTTTATGGGAGCTTGTCTGTGATTGTGAGATCACATTATCTGATTTTTCTTGTGTATTCAGGAGATAATTCTATTTACTTTCACATAATATAAAAAAAAATTGATTAAACAAAGAAAAAGAAAAGTGCACCTGTTTGTACTGAAACAGTTTCATCATGGACTGTCTGAAGTTAGAGGTCTTCATGGTGATGCTGAGAAACCTGGAAAAGAACTATTCACAGACTTGTATCTCTGAGTAGCAGGTATTGTTTATTCAGCACTGGGCACAAGGGGGATCGCTCCACCAAATGTTTGCAACCAGGGGTAAAATCTTCATAGTTTATATACACTAAATGCTCATACATATTCATTTTTTCCAGGAATGGGTGTATATTTTTAGAATTAGTTCTCAGAAATCATTATTCTCCTCCTTTGTTTCCTCCTGCTTGGCATTGGTCCAACAGCCTCTGGTGGTTATCAGGGGGTTTTCAGGAGGAAAGTTGGTAGTCTTCATCGGGTTGAACTTTTTACCTTTGGGTTTAAGGGTTTAATGCATGCTCTATAGTCCTGTTTTCCTGTTGCTAGTCTTCAGAACTGGTAGCTTCCAGATTATCTTCCTCTTATCTTCTTGTCCACTGGGTTGGTCATCCTTTTATCTTCTGGCTCTCCTTGCTTTTACCATTTACGTCCATTTGCAGCTTAAGCAATCCTACAAGCATGCTAACTTAGTTGACAAATATGCTAGTGTAAGCTACTCTAAAGAACATCCTGATGAAATGCTCTCACTATACAGTGTTTTGCCATGAAAGGCTTTGCTCCAAGATGCTTTGCTATTTTACAATGGTTTCTCTGTATCAATGGGTCACCAGACTTGACTTATATTAAAAGCATCTAAATATCTAAAACATTCTTAATGGTTTGGCCTTTGCAAGCTGATATAAGGACTTTTGGTCCTTCTTATGACAACACAAATTAGCTTAAATGATGAAAACTTGATAGTATAAGATAGTGGGGCAAGAAGGGGCTTCAGAGGCATGTAGTCAAACCTCCTGCTTAAAGAAGGTCTTAGTCTGAGATCAGTCAGACACAATTGCCTGGGGCTTTAACAAGCTGGGTCTGGAAAACTTCCAAGGATGGAGCCTGCAAAAAAATCTGGACAATTTATTCCCATTGGGGCTTTAACAAGCTGGGCCTGGAAAACTTCCAAGGATGGAGCCCGCAAAAAAATCTGGACAATTTATTCCCAAGCTTGGCTGCTCTTGTGGTGAAAATAGTCTCATTCTATGCATTCTGAGCCTCTTTTCTTTAAACTAATACCTTTCAAGCCCTGCCCTGCATCACTGTGAAGAGCCTGGCTCTGATTCAATGGCTACCCAGCTGAAGCTACTGTTTCCTCAGACTGAACCAGCCCTGGTCCCTCAGCCTCTTCTCATAGTGCAAGTGCTCCTGCCTCAACCACCCTGGGATCCATTTTCTGATCTTGATACAGTTTGTCAGTACCTTTCCTGTGTTGGGTGGTACCTGTATTAGACCACCTATGTGTGGTCGAATCTATATATCATCTAATGAGTAGGGGAATTATCATTTAAATCAGGATCATGCCAGTGAAGCACAGGGTGCTGCTGTTGAGCATCTTTGCCAGTAGTTCATGCTCAGGAGTGGTGAGCTGCCTGCCCAGGACTCCCAGGCTCTTCCAGCACATGTAGTCTCCAGACTGTGTTGTTGCAAGGACCCTATACTCTAGGGGATGAGGTGCAGAATGGAGAAACTTTGATGAAACAATTTCGAGGACCCAACCACTTCATGTGTATTCCAGTTGTCATAAAAATAAAAAGTGGAAGTTTGAGGGGTTAGGGAAAATATTTTGAATGGTATTTATTGATGGCATGT
The DNA here is from genome assembly GCF_000695815.1 of Acanthisitta chloris. Lineage (NCBI taxonomy): Eukaryota > Metazoa > Chordata > Aves > Passeriformes > Acanthisittidae > Acanthisitta > Acanthisitta chloris. The sequence continues at coordinate 18,816 of NW_008691868.1, forward strand.
TGAGAAGGGGTTGAGAAACTTGTATAGCTGAATGGTGATGGGTGTTTGGGATAAAGAGTATTATCTGTGCCATGTTAAAACATGCAGCTGTCTGCTTTGGAACAATGATGACATTACTGCTTTTCTCTTTGCACATGGTCCAGGAACCATAAAAGTATTAGCAAATCAGTAACATGATTAGCTAGGTCTAGTGGAGGGTTTGAATACTGTACCATATTGGGGGAGTGCTTCCTAGGACTTAAGCACTTTTTGTAACCAATCTTCCATAATGTGTTTCCTCATAACTGTAGACATTGGCTCCAGCATTGATAAATATCTCAATTAGTAAATGGTATATCAAACCCAATAAAAATTATTGTCTCCTTTCTCAGGCCACTTACTGAGCCAAGTACATGATACTCTGTGAATCAATGGGTGAATTTCCCTTTCTCCCATACTAGATACGAATTTCCTGTTGGTTCTCATGTTGCCTTATATTTTAATCTGTTTTCAGAAAGGTGATTAATCGACCTACAGCTTTTAATATTCAAAGCCGCATGACTTTTTCTCATTATGCAATCAGTAAAATTAATGAATGACAGCTCTGCACCACCAGGAGGCCTAGCTGAATAGCAAAGGGACTATAGAAACAGGTTATTTGTGGGTCACTGTCAGGATGGATTTAGTTTTATTGCACAGAACATTTCTTCTAATATAGAAAAATGTTAAGTGATTATTCTTTTGTTAATGAAAACTGTTAAATTTATGCTACTTCATATTTGACATCACTTCAAAACGTCACTGCTGCACTTCGTTAATTTATTTTTTAATTCATTTCAGTGCATGTCAGGGACTGGAGGAAAAGTTGTC
>NW_008691869.1:0-532 GCF_000695815.1 Acanthisitta chloris
GATATATAATTTATGATTTTATTTATACAATAAAGAAACTGAGGAAAAAGTAAGGAAAACTGGGCTCTAAGTCCCAGCAAGTAAATTTACCTAGTGCTAGTACAATTACTTCTGCAGAGGAAGGAATAAATAGTAATATTTGGCTTCTCACCAAGAATCTCCTGTACCTCTCTGGGAGAAGAGAACCAGGACTCAAACCTCTATGTATTGTTAGCCTTTCTGAACAGTACACTGGGAACATCATGTTATTTGGGGGGTTTCTCTCCAGTGATGCCCAAGGAGTTTTCTTACACAAATTACAGTATTTATCTGGGTTTTTTTCCACCACATGTGACACTCACTTGAGTCCTGTTCCATTCTTTAACCCCTGTGGGTGGTCAGGTTGGATCTCTCAGCACAGCAGCCACGTTCTGGGGGAAAATTATAGCTCTGCTCTGTTTGGAAGAGATTCTGCAGAGGTTACTCAGGCAACCAGCCGCTGCCTTGGTAACCCACCGATCTGCCTCAAACTTCCACTTGAGGGCTGTAATTA
>NW_008691869.1:557-878 GCF_000695815.1 Acanthisitta chloris
TTGTTTTGCAGGAGGAAGAAATGCACCCCGGGGTGGTGTGTGGTGTAGGCAGCCCATGTAGAGAGGCTCTTGCATTTGTTTGCCTTAAACCCTGAACAGAGACTCCTGTAGCATCCTCTAAACCCTCCCCACTGCTTGTGTGCAAAATACATGTGGATGTGTCCTTGAGGACATGTTTTAATGGTGAACATGGTGGTGCTGGTGGGTTGAGAGTTGGACCTGATGATATCAAAGGTCTTTTTAGAGTCAGGAATTCCTGCCTTGCTCCTCATTATTGCCATTGCTTTATTTGCATTACCAGCTTCAGAGTGAGGTAGAGAA
>NW_008691869.1:943-14575 GCF_000695815.1 Acanthisitta chloris
GACCACCACATCGCAGACCTTCGGAAGCACCTGGCGAGCCGCTACACAGCAGTTGAAAAGGTGGGAGCAGGGAACAAACTCCAGGGTTTCTGAGATGCTGCTGCTCCCCAAACAGCAGCAGCACACATCCACAGGGGCTTAACATAAACTAGGAGCTAGCAGAGGTTGTGGTGTAGGGATAGGCAGTGTTCAAAGCCAGGTTGGAAGAAGCCTTGAGCAACCTGCTCTGGTGGGAGGTGTCCCTGCCCAGGGCAGGGGCTTGGGACTGGATGATCTCTGAGGTCCATTCCAACCCCTTAACGTTCTATGATCTATAAACTGTTGGAGAAAGGCCAGAGGAGGCCACAAAGCTGATCAGAGGGTTGGAGCAGCTTCCCTATGAGGACAGGCTGAGGGAGTTGGGGCTGTTGAGCCTGGAAAAGAGAAGGTTGTGTGGAGACCTCAGAGCAACCTAAGTGTGACCACCACATCGCAGACCTTCGGAAGCACCTGGCGAGCCGCTACACAGCAGTTGAAAAGGTGGGAGCAGGGAACAAACTCCAGGGTTTCTGAGATGCTGCTGCTCCCCAAACAGCAGCAGCACACATCCACAGGGGCTTAACATAAACTAGGAGCTAGCAGAGGTTGTGGTGTAGGGATAGGCAGTGTTCAAAGCCAGGTTGGAAGAAGCCTTGAGCAACCTGCTCTGGTGGGAGGTGTCCCTGCCCAGGGCAGGGGCTTGGGGCTGGATCATCTCTGAGCTCCATTCCAACCCTTAAAATTCTGTGACTCTATGATTTAGACCCCCAGAAGGTAATGTCTCAGCAGCAGCTGGCAGGATTTGTGCTGCTTGTGCCTCAGCTGCCAAGTGGGATCCTCATGCAGTTTGCTCTTGGGTGTAAGTTGGAAAGGAAAATCCTATTCTCAGTCAGCCCAGAGACTGTTTGTGCTTTCATTGAAAAAAAAGGAATTCTCCCAGGGACAGAATTGTTGCAGTTTACACAAGGATACCCAAGGCCATTAAGCTGTGTGTGTGCAGGGAAGGCATTTTTCTGCAAAGCACTGAATTCTTCACACTCCTATCTGCAAAGAAACTCAGCTGTTGGGAAGAGTGAATTGGAATAGCCTTAAGAAGAAGGAACTGGAGCAGGGAAGATCCGTGGCTGCAGTGCCTGAGCTGCACTCAGCCCTGCACGGATTGCTGTCCTGCAGCTCCCTCTTGTGACCTGCCGATCCCACAAATGGATTATCCCAGTAATCCCCACTACTGCCAATGGAAAACATTCCAGCGATGCCTCCAGAGCGTTGGAATGTTCAGGCTGGTGTGATGTAGAAAACTGCAAGGGCCTAACAAAATATAATCTTGCCAATTTCGTTTGAAACACTGTAACAGCATAAAGAGCAAATGTGACTTATTTTATAACGAGTCTGTTCAAAACAGGTGGATTTGATGTATTTATGTCACCTCAGCAGATGAGGTGAGAGCCTGCACGTAGCAGTGTTTATTTGGTAAGGCACTTGGCTAATTTGTCTGTATAATATACGTTTGCACTGATAAATCAGGTTTTAACAGCCTGAAGAACTTGTAAGGAAAGAAATTTAAGTAATTAGTTGTAACCAGATCTCAAGTTCTTGATTTTTATATGAACTGGTAGCTTCATATTGAATCCATATACATATGGTACTTAAAGGCAAATTTTGTAAGATACTTGAAATTTTTTCAGGCGTTCATATGCTGAGGAAAGCTTTGGAATGGGTTTGCCCAGGGAGATGATGGAGTCACCATCCCTGGAGGTGTTGAAGAGGCATCTGGATCTGGCACTGGGTGGTGTGGTTTAGTGGTTTAGGGCTTACAGTGATGGTGCTGGTGGGTGGGATGATCTTAAAGGTCTCTTCCAGCCATTCTGTGATTCTGTGAAGAGGTGTCTTGATGATGATGCTGGTTAAGATGTTCAGAAGAAGCTCCAGCTCTCCTTTCTTCCAGAAGTAGTGAGAAAGCTCCTAAGAAACCTCAGAGTCTGATGACACTGCTTTGTGCAATGCCTTTTAGAGTCTATGAAGAGCTCAGATGCTTTTGTGGTTTGTTGGTGGCACCTTCTCTGTGATGGCAGGACACATCTGTGAACACCACATGGTGTTGTAAGGAACTGAACCCCAGTTAGGACCCAGTTTCATGCAAAGTCACTGACTTCTTCTTGACAAATACTTGTGTGAAGGTCCCAGATGGCTGAAAGCAGCTGGCACCTCTTCTCCTGTCAAACACCTGACTCTTCTTTGATTGCTCTCAGGCCCGGAAAGCCTTGACAGAGAGGCAGAAGGATCTGGAAATGAAAACACAGCAGCTAGAGGTGAAGCTCAGCAACAAGACAGAAGAGGAAATCAAGAAGGCAAGACGGAAGTCCACTCAGGCTGGTGAGTACCTGTGTCTGTCAGCAGTGGCAGTGAGGGCAAGGTAGGATGCAACTGCACCTCCATCCATGTGGTTCTTGCTCTTTAATGTTGTAGCTGCAAAGCCAGAGTGAACTCTGTGTGATATTAAGTCCTCTGAAGGAACAACTCAGTTGTTTTTCCAACTCAGATGCCACAAATTGCTGCTAACTGGGGTGAGAACAGTAAAAGTAGGGTGAGTTGTCCTTCTGTTTTGTGGAAGTGTCCTTAGATTACTCAATGCTTGTGACACTTTTAAAGTCAGATTCAAAGCAGCTCAGCTGAGGATGTTTCTCTCTCAAATCATACTTCCTTCCTTGGTTCTTCCCTAAATCACAGTCACCCACAAGAAAGAGACTTTCCTAGCCAGCAAGCAGCAATCTCTGAGACATGCCTTCCAAATTTTCCACCCACCTTTCCCTCTCTGTCAGAGCAGAGTCCTGCGACAAATTAGAACATGGGAAGAGTCTGTTGTATCACTCCTGTTTGAAACAGAGACCTCTTGGAATGCACTCACCTACACAGTGCTGCCTTGCAGCTCCACACCTCGTTATTATCCATTTCCCACTTCAGTTATTTTGTTTTCCAGCTGTAACTTTCTGCCTATTACTTTTTTTTTTGAACTGAAGTAACTTGCTTTCATACTTCTGGGCATTTTGTAAAATACTACTTAATGCTCATGTTTTTCTCGCCAAATCTTGCTTTTCCCTCACATTTTTTCTCACCCCAATCACCTGCTCTTTTGCCACACATCAGGTGCATTTAGTTGAGATTTTGGTGCATATAACAAACGCCAGGGGACAGAACTGCCTTGAGCTCCACCAGGGCTGACCTTCAAACCCTAAGGGTATGTCTACAAAACCTGACTGCACTTTCCTTCTAACCTCTGGCTAGAGAAGGCTAAATGTGGTGTTGTCCTGACTTGCAGGGGATGACCTGATGCGCTGTGTGGATCTTTACAATCAAGCCCAGTCCAAGTGGTTTGAGGAGATGGTGACCACCACTCTGGTATGTACCTTCTCACACATGTAACACTGCAGAACTGTAATAGCCTATGAGGTGATAAATCTCCCACTGTATTTCCCATTCTCACTCCTAAGAAAAACTCATCACTGTGGAAAGGAAGAAATAATTACTTCTTTGCAGGAGGCATTAAATCAGTTCAGGGCTGTTTTGGGGCCAGAACACTGGAATTGTTCCCAGGAGGGAGGAAGTAATGTAGAAGAAAAACATGGGAAAACCGATGATAAATCACCAAATCCATTTATACATCAATCAATTTCTGTAATCCATGATTTTACAATTTTTTCCAGAGCATTGCCAGCCGTGCTTGGCTCTCCCATTGCCTGGTGTGCTTTTCTGAAAGTAACACAGCTCACAGGGCATAAACCTTTGGGGTTAGGCACCAGGACACAGCTCTGTTGTGCTGTGTTCCTTGAAATACCTGTGCTTTGGCCTTAGGGCTCCTCCCTCAGCTCATGTCTTAGGGCCCTTCTGGGCAATAGACAATTGGTTTCCGAAGTGGAAAATAAAAAGGTCTTTTGCATGGATTTTTCTCACTAGACAAACACAAAACTGTAAACTCTTCCTAATAAGAAGCAGAGTAATAAATTACTCAGCATGTGTTGAAGTGTTGTCTGTGCAATGTTTAAGCTGCAGTAAATTATAAAGGCAGATGGGTGAGTTGAAAACCAGGAGACTCCCATAGCTCAGATGGACAAGGAGGGACTAAAAGCAGATTTTGGGGTATAATATCAGAAACCAGAAGAAGAGGAGGGCAGAAAATATCAGGAGGAAGGATAGAAATCACCTGCCTTTCCAGCTAAAGTGTTGCTGGGGTCTGTTTATTGCCAGCTGAGCAAGGTGGAAACTTGTCCCAGCTTATCATCTGGGAAGCAGATGAAGGTGCTTTGGTTGGACTTGGGCAGTCTGAACCACACACCCCGGTCTGCTTCCCCAAGGAATCACTGTACCTTCTGGAGCTACCAGCAAAGCCTGCAAAGCTTCTTAGTCATGCAGTCATCAAGGCTGGAGGAGATCTCTAAGATGATTGAGTCCAACCATTAACCTGTCACTGCTGTAACCCCTAAACTATATCTATCCTCTAGAGCCAGAAACAGGATTTCCTCTTGCTTGCAGCATCTCTGAAGGCAGTGGCTCTGCACTCTGCCTTGTTGTCTCAGTTTTGGAAAGGCTTTGACTTTCTTTACTGTCATGAGGTCTGTCCAGGCTGACATGACTGTTGTTGCTTGCTGTCTCTGGTTCTCTGCGGAGCAGAACATACAGCCACAGAGTCCAGCTCCAAAGCGTGAACCTGGGGCAGTGTTGCACTGACTGGCAGCCTTTTGTGTGCCATCCTTTCTCTGGGCCCTCAAGCTCAGGTTCCAGTGAAAACATGGCCTTGTTTTTTTCTTCATGTCCAGGAGCTTGAGAGACTAGAAGTGGAAAGGGTGGAGATGATTCGGCAGCACCTGTGCCAGTACACACAGCTGCGGCATGAGACAGACATGTTCAACCAAAGTGTAAGTCTGCTCTTCTTTCCATCCCTCTGGTCTTCACTGCCCTTCAGCTAAGCAGGATGGTCCCTCTTGACCTCAGCTGACTGACCTGTGTCAAGGGACAGGTCAGAAGTGCCTGCAGTCAGCTTGTTGGTCTACAGCAGTACCTGTGCTGCCTCCCTGCAGTCCTGGTCCTCCAGGACTCTGATCCTGGCTCACAGCTCTTTGCTGGGGGAGACACAACCAGTCAAGATACATTTGGCCAGCACGAGCCATTATTAGCTCTCCCAGCATGATGCGCTACTCCTGGAGGTTTGTTCTTGCAAGGAAGATGGTAAATAGTGTCACTCTTGGGGGAGGGAGGGAATATATTTTTCTTGCTAAAAACTGGCTGCTTATCTTTAAGTATGGGGGATCCATGCTGACCTGAGTACAGATGGCAGGACTGGAATCAGACTGACTGGCTGATGCCTGGCACAGGAACTCTGCTTCCTGTTCAGTCTCCCTCTCCCTGCTTCCCACTCCCAGGCTGCACATTCAGCCTGGCTGTTGTCCACCCAAGTCTTGTGTACGTGCAGCTCTCCCTTGTCTGCAAATGCCATGTAGTCATGCCCATAGCTGCTCTACATGTCAGAGCAATAACTCTTCTCTGCTTGAAATGTGCCCTTGACATTTGGATTCTTGTTTTCTTTCGTTTTAGACAGTAGAACTTGTGGATCAGCTGCTTCGGAAAGTGGATCCTGCCAAAGACAGGGAACTGTGGGTAAAAGAACACAAAACTGGAGACATCCGACCTGTGGACATGGAAATATAGACTGATCTCTAGTTGTATGTGATGAGTCCACTGAATTAACCAGGCTAATGTTTGTTTTTTAAGGGTCAGAAGAGCATAGGGAAAAGGTTGTTTCACTACCAGACACCTTGTAATTTATGCCTGTACAGGCTATCTCTGTTCCATTTAGTCATTACAATGGTCCTCGTTGTGCTCAGCCTTAAGCACCAGACATTCCAGGGTGAAGAAACCAGATGTGTGCTTCCCACCAGAGGTTCCCAATTGCACGCAGCTTCCAGAAGAAATCTGCTTTCTGGTACAGAGAGAGCTCTGTTCTTCAGTGACTTTGTGCTCCACCCCTTGCATGACTATCTCTGTACACCATGTTAGAACAACCATGCAATGAGCCTCTGGCCAGCAAGTAAATCACTGACCATGATGCAGGAGGGGAAGAAGTCCTGATCATGGATCCCAGGTCTAGAACTGTTCCATGGCCACAGGCAAGTCAGTTAACTTCCCTGGCTCCCCCATCTATAAAATATGTGTATCTCTCAGCAACGTTGTGTGAATACATTGATTTCCTAGAACGCTGTTTTTCACCATGGCAGTGAAGTGATGGCCCTTCTCCCAAAATCTATGGAGAAGACTCCTGTTCTTCCTGTTTTATACTCCCTCTCAGGGATACATTAACCCATGACCATGATTTCTGTTGTAGGCTGATCGAGAAGGTTGAGAGTGTCACCATCACTATTATTTATCAGGAAAGACTTGGTTGTGCTATACCTACCTCATTAGCTGTCCCAGTGCCCTCAATGACAGAAGGAGGTTCTATACCAAGGAATAAATGAGATGTTCAAACCCTCTGTTTTCTCCCAGAATCTCCTTAAAGACAGTCATCTAACAGTTTATTTGGGATCCAGGTTTAAATTGCCCTTTGTTGGTTTCTTCAGGTGAATATCACAGACTTTAGGGATCTTTAATGACGGATTTTGTGCAGGTAAATTTTGGCTTTTATCTTTTTGGAGCCTGATTTTCAAAGGTGCCATGAATCTGTGATGCTAGATTGCATTCAGGGTAGATAGAGGTGCCCAGCACTTCTGTACCATCAGAGTTTTAACCTGAGGTTTTCTCTGTGTTACCTTTACTGCAAACCACCAAAAATTCAGCACTGTCCTTGGCAAATAGTGTTAGGTAGTTTGGAGACTGGTTTTGAAAAGATTTCATTTTCTTCTCCTGCTGTTACTTCTGATTGATTATTCAGTGCTGCTGTTATATATTTGTTCAGCATTTCATGCAATGCCAAGATTCTCCAGATCCTTGCTTTAAATCCAGCAGAAACCTTGATTCTCACCACTGTGGCCTTTACTCAGTGTTTACTGTGGTGTTAGCTACAATTTCCCAAGTCACTGATCCACAGTTATGCTCCACTTTCTCTCATTGTCACTGTCTTTTTCTCCCCAGCACCAGCAGTGCATCCTTCTTTTGTTCCACTGCCATTCCAGGCTTTTGTTCACCAGCCTCAAAGTGCTGTGATTAGGTCACTGGGAATCAGGATTCCCCTTTGCCAGTACAAACAGAGACACAAAAGAAGTCTTACCTGAAGCACATTTGTAACATTGCTGCAGTGGTTATTTTTCTGGTTTGGTATTTCAAACTGAATTCTCTTGCATTTCCCTATTGTTTTCTTTTTCTCAACCATCTCTTTACCAGTACAGGTTCATTCCTGTCTTACAAATGCCTCCACAGCCCATTTCTCTGCTGTCTCACTAAGCTTTATGAACCTTTGCAGGTTGGCAGGTGCAGTGTCTGACTGCTGCACGCTCAGGGTGCTCCTGGTGTGACACTGCCCGTGCTGCTCTTCATTGCACACCTCAGAATTTGGACTGCTAGTTTGTTCTTGCTGTTGGAAGCATCCAGCACACTGTGACCTGAGTCTCACCTAAGCTCCTGCACAGACCATTGCAACACCAGTGAAGTGTTTGGTTTGCCTGAGTGTCGCTCAGTCCTTGAGCTCAGTTAGAGCATTTATCCCTCCCTAGACTCCTCTTCTCCTTCCCTTCTGCCTTCATCCCTCGAGCAGGTTCCTGGTGATCTCTCCTTTTCACTCTTCCTACTGATTCACTTGCTGTCCTATTACTTTTTGGGGCGTCCCAGTGTATACTCCCTTGCACTTTGGAGGACAAGCACTTTCTTACGTTTTAAACCACAAGTGCAGGGTGAACTATCAAACCTTCCATGGCCAAAACCAACAGGAGCACTTGAGAGCTGCACCTCAGGTCACTCCCTGTGTTCTGGGCTGCACTGTGCATCAAAATGAGCAGTCTTGGCACTCATCAGCACGTTCTTGTTTTGATTGCAAAACCAACCTAGTCATGCACTTTATACAGTATTCTCCTTCATACCTGAAGTAATCTCTTCTCAATTACACTTTATTTTCCCTCTTTCCTTAAAGATGTTTGGTATTTTAGCTCATTTGGACTGGAAATACTGTGCCTTAGCACAGGTTTCTCTGAGGACTGAAATGTGTTTTGGTTCCTCTACTTAGTTTCTACTACTTCCTCCTCTCTACACCTCCTTAAACTTGTCCCTGTTGTGAATGTAATTGTTAAAGTACTCACTGCAGGTTAGGGTTGTCAATGTGCACTCTTCACCTGTTCTTTGGAAGTGCTCAACACTCAGAGGTTTCTTGGAATGCAACAGGGAGCTGTTAGGTGATGAGAGACTTTGAAAATCAGGCTAACAAACAGAAATGCACAAGCCTCTTTTGTCCTTAGTTGGACTCAAGTACATGGCTAAGGTAAACGTTAAGAAATGAGGACCTCAAATCCTCAATGTGTAAGATGTAGCTGCTCTTTGTGCAGCTCCAGCAGCTCCAGGAGTGATGACCCTGTGTTGGCTGTGGTCAGGGTGCAGCTCTAGCCCACATTTCACCTGCTGATGCAGCTGTAAAAACCCCAAATTCAGTGACAAAGTAGCTCTGCCCATCCATTTCTTCAGTCACACACAGGGAGAGAAAGGGCACTGCTTACCCAGGTGGGTCCTTCACTACCAAGCACCTTAAGAAATCCAGACCAGCACCTTGAAGGTCCCCCTGGAACGAGTAGATGTGACTTCTTGGTGTGATTATTTGTTTCCCTCTGAACAGAAAACAGATTTTTCATAGCAACTTGTGTGCTCTAGTGCAGCCTGCTGTGTCTGTTCCTGGAGGTGGCAGGCAGAGCCTGGTGTCCTGGGGAGTCCTGGTCACCCTGACATTCCTCTCACTGGGCAAGAACTGTGTCTTCAACAGACAGTGCCAAAAAGGCAGTTTGCAGATTAATGAGCTTTCCTCATCACAGCCTGGAGGCTTTTTGCTGCCTGGTGTGTGAGGAGAGTGAGATCCCAGAGGCTGCTGAAGTGTGACTGTGAGGGCTTCTTGCTGTGTGGACATCCTCCAGTCCTTGCCCAGGGCTGGGGAAGGGCTGACATGTGTCCTGTGAGCAGCAGAGGTGTCTGACACGTCACCAGAGCAGCCTACTGGTCACATTTCCCTTCACCAGGTGAGCAATGGTCACAAACCAGTCCAAACTCAAAACAGACACATAGGGCAAGGACATACTTAGCTTTCCCAGTGCCATCTCTCTCCGACCCCGATGGGCCCCATAATGGGCACATCACTTTCCTAATTCTGCTTAGCACATGCAAATTGGTGATGAAATGTAGCTCCAGCCTGACACAGAGCTCTGCAGCTCACACCTGGTCGTGCCAGTGGGAGAGCAGGACGTGGCAGAGCCACCCTGGGGCCTGCGGTGACACCCTGCCCAGCTGTGCTGAGCCTCAGCAGCCTGGAGCACACAGCCTTGGCTGTTGCACAGTGGTGATGAAGTCTTTCCTGGCAGCAAATCCTTGTCCTTTCCTGAGAAGCACTATAGGATACATCATACTCATTGCTTTGTCTCAGGTCTGATCTTACTCAGATGAGTGGTGCATCTTTCAACTCTCCTTTTTGCCTCTCCGTTGTGATTGCAGCCACTTCATCACTGCAGTGCATCCCTCTGCAGGCCTTTCATTCTGGATTTTCATACACCACCTCTGTTGTTTCAACATACTCACCAAACTTCATGCTTTTGGGTATTTTCTGAGAGTTGTAAGTGCTTTTTTGGAGAGGTTATCTGGGGTTTTATTTGAGGTTTTTCTTACCAGCCACCAGGTTTGGAAGTGTAATGACTCCTTTTGGTGTTTAGTTTTTCTTCCTGGACATTTTTTTTTTCTGAAGGGACCAACACACAGCACAATTGGCCTGAAATCTCCAATCCCATGCATTCCTCAAGGCAGAAACCTTTTGTGCCTAAATGATGCATCTGAGTCTGAGAATTGTACACGGAGAAAACCTTTCGTAGACCAATAAAAAAATAAGTCTTAGGTTAACGACAGAATAATTACAGGAGAAAAAAAAAAAAGTATAAATTTGAAACCTTCAGATTTATTTCCCTCAACTTACATTAAGTTGAACTATTTCAGGTGTGTCAGAAGAGACAAACTCAGTGGATGTTCAGAACAAAAGCTTTGCAGCTGCTGTTTTCAGGGTCAGTGAGTGCACAGGTCTAGAATTTCAGCCTTTCAGGGCTGCAGATTTCACAGATAGCCGAGTAGTGACTTGGATCACAACCCTCTGAAAATTCTGCTAGTAGATCCCCTTGAAGTGCCTCTTTAAACAGTATCTGCTACAACCCTGTGAAGTACACAGATTCACCCCCCAGGTTCCCAAATCTCAGGAGCAGTCAGTGTGCACAGATCCAGGTGGGAATCTCAGCCTCCCCTCCCATCTCCAGGAGACCTTTGCCTCAGTGACCATTTACTGTCCACCACAGGCATCCTAAATTCTCAGTGTGGAAAATGGAGGAGGAAAATTTAGTCTTAAAAGCAACTGCATTGAACCTATTCTTCAGGCCCATCTCTAAGTGTTGGGTTCTCAGTAGAGTGAGTAGGGAATTCTGCATCAAAATAGCATGCAGTGATAAATCTGCATGAAAGAGTTGAGCAGTTGCACTTTGTGGTTTAAAATAAATAAATCCAAATTTTTTTGTGTGTTACAGCAATTGCTGACAGAAATGTTCTGGGCCTGGAAGTCTACAGTGAATATTGATTTCAGGGATCTCACATGATAATCTCAGTCATGTGGGTTTGGGAGTGCTTGGCCTGAAATCCCTTGTTCCTTTGGAAGTTTTTTTTTGATGGATTGGCTGAGATGATCAGAATAGCCTAAGGAATTTGGATGTCCATTTACCACTCTTCTTACCTTGGCTGGTCAAACCCACTCTTTAGGGACAGCAGCCTCTATCCATCATGAAAACAGCAGGTACCAGTATGGGACAAACCTTTTCTTCTCCTCCTTAGGTGGTTTCCTTGTTTCCAGCAGCCCAGGACAGTGTGGGAGATGCACTGACAGCTGTGCAGACTCTAACAGCTGTGATTCACAGCAGGCCACATCATCAGGCAGACACTAAACCAGAGTTTTCTACTAAAAGTTGCTTATTTGGTCCTTTTTTTGTGTAACTTTTCCTAAATACTTCTAAATTTCTAGGAAAGTTGTCTTTTGCCAGTACTAATGACTTCTTTTTCAAGATGTTTAACCAAAATTTTGTAACTTTCCATACATTTTTGGCCAAATAGAGAGCCCTTAAATAGTTTATCATGCAGCCTCTGTCTGGGGAACTAGTAAATCTTGGATCATTGTGGAAATGAGAGGATGGCTTTTGTTCCATGAGGACACGTGAAGGAATCACTTACTGAACTTAAGCTGAATGAAGAAAAGACTAAAAGGGGCAGATCTTCAGCTCGGGTAAACTGGCAGAGTTTGGTGGAAGCTACTTGATGTCAGCTGTGGATCTTGTCCTTCAGTGTTGAAGGCATTTCCTCTATGTAATTTTTCTGTCTTACTGTAAACCAATTTCATATGGTTAAACTGTATTTTCCTATATTGTTCTGCAAGTTTATATACACCACAGTGCTCATCTCATCTCCTGTAAAATAAACTGTACAGAGACACATTGAGCATGGAATTGTCTTGACCCACTTGCTTTTTCTTCCAGCTCAGCCTCACACCTTGGGAGTGCAGTTTGCTCCTGGACACTGCATGTGGTGCCACATGCACAGAGTAGCTTTGGTAGCTTAGTGCAGCTTAAATTTGCGATCACATCACTGGGGTGTAATCCATATATTAATTTTTCCATGTATTTTTGGTTTTAAGCAACTTGCAGCCTGAGGAGAAACCCCTGGGGTTGGAGAGAGGTGGGGGATGTGTGTCCTGCCAGGGCTGCAGGGAGAGGAGAGAGGGAATGGCCTTGAGCTGAGCCAGGGCAGAGTCAGAGGAGATGGTAGGGAAATGTTTTCCCTGTGAGGGTGTTCAGGCACTGGGATATTGCCCAGGGAGGTGGTGCAGTCACCATCCCTGGAGGCGTTTCAGAGGTGTCTGGATGTAGTTTAGGATTTAGGAGCTCCAGCAGTGGCAGGTTAATGGCTGGACTCGATGAATCTTCGAGGTGTCCTCCAGCCTTGATGGTTCTATGCTCACTGCCATTGCCCTTTCACTCCTCTGCAGGTCAAAGCCATCTCCACCTCATGGTGGTTTTGGAGTGCAAGTGACAGAGGTTCACAGCAGATGTCAGTGTGCTCTTTGCCTCACAGAGCTCCAGACTAGGATGTCTTTAGAGAGTTGCAGCTGTGGCAGTTGGAAAGGGTGAGAGGAGGTACCAGAGCTGGTGATGGAGCCACAGCACAGAGATCATCACCTCGGCCACAAAGGTGGAAGCTTTTTCAGATTTGGCTTTTTTGGCCACAGCTAATTCTTGCTCGCCGTGAGTCTGCAGTGCCTCAATGAACCCCAGTGTGGAACAGAGCCAGGGAAGAGGAGGTGACAGGCCACGTCCTGTGATGTGCCATGTGGCCTATTTCCAACTGCATCATTTTCTTTGTGTTTGACCTTGATGTATGGTCAGCAGAGGACACCAGCACCCCTACAGCCACATTACTTACCTTGCTGCTTAGCTCTAATATGAAACCTTCGATGGTATTTCGGGGAAAAACCTTGAGCATTTTTCCTGCAGCTGCAAAGAAGTGATACTGAACTTCTGTACTGTTGACACTACAATTTTGTACTGCAACTATTGTACTACAATTCTGGAAGCTCCAAAGAATCATAGAATTTTAGGGGTTGGAGTGGACTTTATAGATCGACGGAAGACTAAGAGACAAGGCTGCAAAAAAGGTCTGAGGTGCATCCAAGAGGAAAAGCTGGAGATAACTACACCTGTGGTGGCAGCCCTGGGTCAGGCTGGTGAGGGCAGGTGAGTCCTCTTGGTGCACTTAGAGGGCTGACAATCATAGGATCATCAAGGTTGGAGGAGACCTCTAAGCTCATCGAGTCCAACCATTAACCTGTCACTGCTGGAACCCCTAAACCCTAACCCAGATCCTCCAGTGTCACATCAGACACCTCTGAAACACCTCCAGGGATGGTGACTCTATCACCTCCCTGGGCAATATCCAGTGCCTGAACACCCTCACAGAGGAAAAATTATCTGTTGGACCTGTCTTCATCTGTATGGTGGCCACTGTACAAACACAAGAAGAGCCAATTCTGCTTTGCAGGGCCTAGGATGGGCAGAGAACCAGGTGCAGAAGGTTGGAGATGCTTAGGATGATTTGCAGTGCTCACAGAAGGATTTGCACAAGGCCATGGAAAGGGAGTAGTCATAGCTACTGCTGTGTGAAACTGAGGAAGTTGAACTTCTTCTACAAGGTGGATGAGGTGAAAGTGTTTTTGAACCCTCAGCGCTCAGTGTGCCCTATGTCCTGCATGAGGCCCTCAAAGGTGAAGATATGTGCAAAGTTAAAGCAACTGGTCTAACTCAGCTCTCATGATCTTTCCTGGTTTGCTGCACAGGTGCCAGCAGTGGTTTCTCTCACGTGGGTTCA